>NW_006409031.1:115504-136510 GCF_000296735.1 Chrysochloris asiatica | reverse complement strand
ATCTGTATGTTGAGCAAATAATACGAGAAGCTGGATTCTATGAAGAAAAGCGTGGCATCAGGATTGAAGGAAGACTCATTAACCTGCGATATGCAGATGATACAACCTTGCTTGCTGAAAGTGAAGAAGACTTGAAACATTTACTGATGAATATCAAGGAACACAGCCTTCGGTATGGATTGCATCTCAATATCAAGAAAACAAAAATCCTCACCACTGGAAGACTCATTAACAACATGCAATATACAACCTTGATTTCTGGAAACTAAGAAGATTTGAAATACTTATTAGTAAAAATCATAGATTAGTATGGATAGCACCACAAAGTAAAGAATACTAAAAATCCTCACAACTAGACAAACAAATAGCATCATGGTTGACAGAAAATATTGAAATTGTCAAGTACTTCATTTCTCTTGTTTCCACAACAATGCTGCAACAGTTAAGAAATCAAAGGGAGTATTGCATAAGGCAAATCTGCTACAAAAGACCTCTTTAAAGTGTTAAAGAGCAAAGATGTCACTTGGGTCAGGTGTGCCTGTCCCAAGCCATGGTATTTTCAGTTGCCACATATGCATGTGAAAGTTAGACAATGAATAAGGAAGACAAAGGCAGACACAATGCATTTGAATTATGGTGAAGAATATTTAAAATAGCATGGACCTCCAAAAGGACAAACAAATCTGTCTTGGAAGAAGTACACACAGAATGATTTTTAGAAACATCATCTTGTACATATGTTTTCAGGAGGAACTAACCTATGGAGAAGGACATCATGCTTGTTAAGATGGAAGGTAAGCAAAAAGTAGGAAGACACCTAACAAGATGGATTGACAAATCGGCAACAACGATGAGCTCAAACATAACAATTGTGAAGATAATGCAGGACTGGGCAGTGTTTCACTCTGTTGTACATAGGATCATTAGGAGTAAGAACCCACTTGAGGGCACCCAACAATGACAACAACAATGTAGTTGATTATTTTTATCTTGACAACTCTTGTTATTCCTGCTCTGTGCATAATTTTTCTATTTTCAAGCCCTTCCCTAAGAACCTCATTTCTCTTGATACCTTTGTGTCTTTCTACACTGTTAAAAAAAAAAAAAAGTGAGAAGGAACATATATTGAATGTAATATTTTATATTTATCACTCTAACCACTCATTTGCCTGTGTTCTCTTCTCAACATTGTACATTTATTTCCCCATCCAAAATACTTTTTCTGAGAAACCACTGTTTCTTATTATGAATTCTGTTTCTCCTTCACTTTCTTGCATAAACCTGAACCTATGCTGAGCTCTAACTTAATACTGCTTAGCATTTTAATTTGCCATTTTGGCCACACAACATATTGGATGTGAAGCAATATAAATAGTGTTTTGAACCTCTCATGCCCTTTATCACAAAACAAAAACTGCTCAGCAAGGGCCAGACAACAGACAACAGTCTGAAGTTTCTGACTAAATAAAAGTTTCCTGGGCAATACAATACTTAAGTAGACAGTGTGAAGGTTGGGCATCAATAATTAGATTTTTGAGAAATGTCTAGTGTAAGAGACCCTCATATCACATCATCTGTGTAGACAATATTTTCACCCATATGATTTTCTCTCAGAGAGCATAAACTATAATGATTTATGGGAAAATATTTAATATCATAAATTCACTTATTCATTTACTCATTTAACTATTTCTTCAACTAACATTTGTTGTATGTCTACTTTGTGTCTAGCATTTTGCTGAGCCCTAAATTCAGTGCTGCTAAAGGATGAGCAATGAGCTGCTAGCAAAAGGTTGGCAGTTGTAGCCCACCAGCCACTCTTTGGAAACCCTACACGGGTTCACTATGAGTTGGAACTGACTTGATGGCACTCAACAATACCAACACATCCAATATAATTCACATCCTTATAAAAAGAGGAAACACTGAACACAAAGGTACAGACATACAGGAAGAACATTATTTGATAGTGAAGGCAAAGATTGAGATGTGGTAATGGATGCAAACCAAGGAATGCCACAGATTGACAGCAACCACCAGATTCTAGAAAGAGGTAAGAGAGGATTCTATCCAGAGTCTTCAGAGAGAGGATGTTGTTGTTACTAAGTGCTATCAAGTGGGTTCCAAAGAGAGGATAGTCCAATTAACAGCTTGATTTTGGACTCTGAGCCTTCTAAACTGTTGTAGAATAAATTTGTTTGTGTGTGTTTGTTTGTCTTAAGTCACACAGTTGTGGTACTTTCTTTCATTAACAGTGGGAAACTAGAACAGTGTCTTTTAATGACTTGTGCATTTTATGTAAGTTGTGAAATATATTGGCATAAAGATGTTCAAAATATTACATTACTTATTACATTCACATATCTTTAGAATCTACAGCTATTTCTGATATTGATTTTTTTTTTTTTTCCTTTGCTGGCCAGTCTGATTAGTGTATCAATTTTATTGATCTTCACAAATAACCTGCTTTTGGTTTCTGTAATTTCCTTTATTGTTCTTCTTTCTTCCATTTTATTGATTTACACCCTAATCTTCATTATTTAATTTTTTTGTGTGACTTACTTTGTTCTGTTTCAAGTATCTTTAACTATTAGCCACTACAATTGATTGGATACCATTCTATTTTCAGAATGTAGCCATTGAGAGCTATACATTTCCTTCAACATGGGATAAAATTTGCTTTGCCTTCACTCCACAAATTTGAAATAATCTGTTTACCTTTTCATTTACTTCAAAATAAGTTCTCACTTTATTTTTAATTTTCTTCCTTAAGTTATTTAGAAGTATGTTTTATAGTATGCAAGTATTTTGTGATTTCTCAGATAATTTTCTAGTATTCATTTCTAATTTAATTACATATTGATCAGAAGGAAAATATATTTTTGTTGACTTGATGCATTTGAAACTATTAAAATATGTTTTGTGATAATATGATCTAGCTTGGTAAATGTTTTGTGTACATTGGTGAAATACATGCACTCTGACTAGTGTTGGGTGGAAAGATCTATAAATGTCATTTTAGTCAAACTGGTTAGTATTGTTATTCAAATTTTCTGATACCTGTCTGATTTGGGGGCTATTTGTTAAATCAAATGCTGAAACAAAAGTGGCTAAAGCATTGGGAGTAAAATTATGGATTTGCTCATATATAGTTCTATCAAGTTTTGTTTCATACATCTTGAAATTCTATTGATGGATAAATAACAATTTAGCATTGGTTGTAGTCCATGAATTGAAACTTTTATCATTATGGAATTACCCTATTTTTTTCCTGTTATTATGTTCTCCCCTGGAATCTCATTTGTCTGTCAGTAATATAATCATATCAACTTTTTTTTAAGTGTTGATAAAATTATATGCACCCAAAGATTTGTTTTTCTTCCCAGCTGAGTAGTATTTCATTGCATGTGTATAGCACATTTTGCTTATCTATTTGTCCTTTGAGGGAAATTTGAATTATTTCCACTTTTTGACTATTTGAATAGTGCCGCAATGAGTAATGCCATCTGTGTGTCAGTTTACATCACTGCCTTAAATCCCTGGAGTATATAATTAGAAGTGGGATTATTTTGGGGGGTGAGGGTGGTGAAGGATTATGTAGTTATTCTGTGATTATATAGTGGGTTAAGCATTGTTTTGCTACCTGAAAGTTTGGCAGTTCAACCCTACAAGGCATTCTGGGGGAGCAAGATGAGATGGTCTGCTTCTGTAAAGATTTAGTCTCAGAACATATGAAGCAGTTCCACTCTGTCCTTTAGGGTTGCTATGAGCAAAAATTGACTGAATGGCTGTGGAATTTAGATTTTTGTTCTGTTTTGGTCACACTGTAGGCTAAGAACTTGATGCAAGGTTAGCTGTTGAAACTCACCAGTTACTTCTTGGAAACCATATACAGCTTCACGATGAGTCAGAACCAACTCAAGTACACTTAACAACAACAATATACTCACTTTTGGAATAAGTGTTGTCTACCACAACACTTATTCCAGTATAACTAGCAAGCATTGAATATAGGTACAAATGTTTTTGTTTCCTTCCAAACACTATTAGTCTCCCTGCATCATCTTTTTTTTTTTTTTTTTTTTTCAACTTTAACCATCCTGATGGGAGAGAAGTGAAATCACATTGTAATTTTAATTTGCTTTTCTCTTATGGCTAAAGTTTTTCAACATCTTTTTATGTTTATTCACTATTTTAATATCCTCTTTATTGAAATGTCTATTTAAGCACTTTTGCATATATTTTTTCAAAGTACTTTTGCATATATTTTTTTCAGTTGGGTTGTTTGTCTTTTTTAGCAAATTTAGAATTTAGAATCAATTTTATAGATTACTTTAAGTAATATTGACAGTTTGACAATATTGAGTCCTCTCCATGATTGTAAAATGTCCTACCATTTATTTTGGCCATATTAATTTATTTTATCAGTGTTTTATACTATCCTGTGTACAGACTTTCACTTATGTTTAGCTATTTCATTCTTTTAGATGCAATTTTAAAATTTGTTGTTTTCTTAATTTTCCTTTTAGCTTTGTTCATGTAAAAACTTGATTGATTTTTGTGTGTTGATATTATATATATCTTGCCAGTTTACTGAATATACTCATTAGATCGAGCAGCTTTCTTGTGGATTCTTTAGAGTATTATAATTACATGGAGTCCTGGTGTGGCACTGTAGGATAAGCCCTGAACTGTTAATGGCAAAATTGGCAGTTCAAATCCCCTAGCCACTCCTTGGAAACCCTATGCAGTATTGCTATGAGTCTGAACTGACATGACAGCACTTTACAACAACAAACAATAACATGTTTGTGATTTATTGACTATGCAAAGGCTTTCAACTGTGAGGATCATGACAACCTATGAATAACGTTGAGAAAAATGGGTATTCCAGAATACTGAGTTGTGTTCATGGGAACCTGAAAATAGATAAGAGACAGTCATTAGAACAGAGCACAGATGACACTGTATCGTTAAAAGTCAGGAAAGATGTGTGCAAAAATTTTTTTTAATCTATTCAGCATACTTATTCAAACAGTATCCTGAGTAAATAATCCAAGAAACTGAATTATATGATGAAGAAGAAAATGGCATCAGTATTGGAGGACGATTCGTTAACAACCTGCGATATACAGCAGATAGCGAAGGGCTTAAAGTACTTACTAATGAAGATCAAAGGCCACAACCTTCAATATAGGCTGCACCTCAATGTAAAAAAAACAAATCCTCACCATTGGAACACTCAATAACATCATGCAAAATGGAGAAAAGATTGAAGTTGTCAAATACTTCATTTTGCTTGGATCCACAATCAACACTCACAGAAGTACAAGTCAAGAACTCAAATGACATATTGCATTAGATAAACCTGTTACACAAGACCTCTCTAAAGTGTTCAAGAAGAAAGATATCAGTTTCATTATTTAAGTGTGCCTGACCCAAGCTATGGTGTTTTCAAGAGTCTCATATACATGTAAAAGTTGGGCAATGAATAAAATAGACCTTAGAAGAATTGAAACATCTGAGTTATGGTTTTGGAGTCTGATATTGAAAATACCAGGGACTGTTAGAAGAACAAAAAAGTCCATGCTGAAGAAGTAAAACCAGAATGTTTCTTAGAAGCCAGGATGGCAAGACTTCATCTCTCAGACTTTGGACATATTATCAGGAAGGATCAGTCCCTGAAGAAGGACATTATGCATGGTAAAATGGAATGTCAGTGAAAAAACAAAACAAATTATTTAAATTGGCATTTTAGCAACAACAATGGACAAAAGTGCAACGATTTTGAGGATAGTGCAGGACCAGGCAGTGTTTTTTTCTGTTGTGATTAGGATTGCTATGAGTCAGAACTGACTTGACAGCACATAGCAATAATAACAAGAAGTAGCTTTCTTGTAGATTTGTTGTTGTTTTTCTTAAGTGCCGTTGAGTCAGTTCCAACTCATAGTAATCCTCTGTAGGGTTTCCAAGGAGCAGCTGGTGAGCTTGAACTGCCAACCTTGCAGTTCAAACTAACTTTGTAGTCTAGTGCATTAACCCACAGTGCCACATCAGTATTGGGTTGTAAAATTTGTAATTGGATAATTTTTGCTCATTCCTTCTCCAATCTGGATGCTTTTTTTCCCCCATGTTTAGTTGCTTTGACTAAACCTTCCAACAAAATAAAAATGGTGAGAGCAGGATTCCAGTCTTATTCTTGATCTTAAGAGGAATATTTAAGTCTCTCTCTGTTGAGTATGATGATAGCTGTAGGTTTTCTGTGAATGTCTGTCATCATATTGAGAGATTTCTTTATTATTCCTATTTTGTTCGGTGCTTTTAACATGAAAGAGTGTTGGCTTTTTTCAATCTTCTCTGCAAAAAATGAAATGGTCATGTGGCTTTCTTCATTTTTCTTATTAATGATATGCATTTTATTGATTGACGTTCTAATGTTGAACCATCCTTACATTCCTGGAATAGATTCTCCTTTGGTTAGGATATTTAATATTACCTTAATATCGACATCAATTTTTCTTCAGAAATTGATAAATTTTCTTTTTTTCTGTCAAGTTAAAGATTCAAATGAAGACATGACCCTTGTTCTAAATGGATCATCACACATCCACTTAACCATATTCACACACACACAAAAATACACTCTATAACTAGTATTTAAAACTGTGTGTTAAAGTTAATACGGATGTATTTTTAGAAAAACATGACCTACCTAAACTTATAAAGAGTGAAGTAGAAAACTTGAACAGACCCATAATAAAAGAAGAAACTTATCAAGTCATCAAAAAACTCCCAATCAAAAGAAGTCCACGTCCAGATGACTTCACTGGTGAGTTTTACCAAACATTCAAGGAAAAGCAGTCACCAATTCTACTCAAATTATTCCAGAATATAGAAGAGAATGGAAAACTTCTTAGTAAATTTTACGAGGCCAGCATAACCCTCATACCAAAATTAGGGAAGGGCATCACTAAGAAAGAAAAGTATAGACCAATATCCCTCATGAATATAGACACAAAAAATCTCAACAAAATCTAGCTAACAGAATCCAGCAGCACATCAAAACAATAATACATCACGACCAAGTGGGATTCATATCAAGGATGCACGGATCGTTCAACATTAGAAAAACAATCAATGTAATCCACCATTTAAATAAGAAAAAGGAAAAGAACCACATGATCATATCAATTGATGCAGAAAAGGCATTTGACAAAATCCAACATCCATTCCTGATAAAAATACTCAACAAAGTAGGAATTGAAGGAAAATTCCTCAACATATAAGAGCATATATACAAAACCAGCAGCCTACATTATTCTCAATGGAGAGAAACTGAAAGCCTTCCCTTTGCAAACAGGAACCAGAAAAAGATGCCTTTTGTCACCACTCCTATTCAATATTGTGCTGGAAGTCTTAGCCAGAGCTATACGGCAAAATAGGGAAATTAAAGGCATCCAAATTGGCAAAGAGGAAGTAAAACACTCTCTATTTGCACACGATATGAACCTATACATAGAAAACCCCAAACACTCAGTAAAAAGCTACTGGACATCATTGGAAGATTCAGAAAAGAGGCAGGGGTATACAATCAACATATAAAAATCAGTTGGATTCCTCTATTGTAACAATGGCAGTGCTGAAAAGAACATTAGGAAAGCAATATCATTTACAATAGCCACCCAATGGATGAAATATCTAGTATTAAATGTAACCAGAATAATAAAGGAGCTATACAAAGAAAACTACACAATGCCACTACAAGAACTCAAAAGAGATTTACAAAAATGGAAGAATATACTATGCTCCTGCATAGGAAGATTTAACATTGTGAAAATGTCAATACTTCCAAAAGCAATCTACCCAGTCCAGATTCCAACAACATTCTTCAAAGAGATGGGGGAAAAATTTACAACTTTATATGGAAAGGAAATAGACCCAGGATACAGAAAGCACTACTTAAGAAGAATAAAGTTGGAGACCTCTCATTCCCTGATTTCAAAATTTACTACACTGCTACAGTGGTCAAGTCAGCTTGGTACTGGTACAATGAAAGATACATAGATCAATGGAACAAAATTGAAAATCCAGAAATTAACCCATCCACATACAGACAACTGATTTTCAACAAAGGGACTAAGTATATTGCAAGGGGAGGAGATAGTCTCTTCAATAGATGGTGCTGGCAGAAGTGGAAAGTGATATGCAAAAGACTGAAATAAGACCTTCACCTCATGCCATATACAAAAACCAACTCAGCATACATTAAAGACCTAAATCTGAATCCCAAAACTATAAAGGTTATCAATGAAAAAATAGGGACAAATTTGAGGGTTCTAATACAGGGCAAACACAGAATACCAAACATTGTGAAAATTATGCAAACAAAAGTAGACAAAATAGATGAGTGGGACATACTAAAAATTTTAAACTTATGTGCATCAAAAGACTTCACCAGAAGAGTAAAAAAAAGAACCCACAACATGGGAAAAAATCTTTTGCAATGACAAATCAGACAAGAGACTCATTTCTAAAATATATAGGAAACTACAACACCTCTACAAGAAAAAGACAAATAACCCAATTAAAAAATGGGTACAGGACATGACCAGACACTTTACCAAGGAGGAGATCCGGGAAGCCAACAAACATGAAGAAATGTTCACAATCACTAGCCATTAGAGAGATGCAAATTAAAACAACAATGAGATATCATCTCACACCAGCTATAACAGCAAAGATCAAAACAATAAAGGACAATAATACTGGTGTGGATGCAGAGAGACTGGGACCCTCCTACATTGCTGGCAGGATTGCAAAATGATCCAACCACTCTGGAAAACAGTATCACACTTCCTCAGAAAGTTGGAAATAGAAATACCTTATGATCCAGCAATTTCTCTATTTGGTATATATCCACAAGAAATATGAACCGTAACACGAGTAGATATATGCACGCCAATGTTCATAGGAGCACTATTTACAATAGCAAACAGATGGAGACAGCCTAAGTGCCCATCAATGGAAGAATGGATAAATAAACTTTGGTACATACACACAATGGAATATTATGCTACCTTGAAGAATAACAAGGAAGCTGCAAACTACTACATAACATGGATGAACCTTGAGGACATTATGCTGGGTGAATTTAGTCAGTCACAAAAGTAGCAAAAAGACCATTGTTATAAAAGCTTAAGAAAAAGTACTCACACTAAAGTGGTAAAAAAGGTAGAACAAACAAGATGGCAGATTGGGTAAAAGTGCAGTAAGCAACAACACAGAATACTGGACCAAACAGGCTCAGGAGATGGTCCCAGAATGCTGAACCTCATATAAAAGAATATTTAGAAAGTTGGCAGGCTTACAGTCAGTGGAATTTGTAGCAGAAGCAAGAAATCCAGTGCTTTCTAATCCAAGATGCTCAGCTGCTCCCGGAGCTGCTATCTTGGGCAAGACTGAATGGGAGAAGGATCAGAACAGCCACAGACGCCTGAGAGAACTACATAGGTAAAGGTGTGGACATTCTTTTTCTTGGTATCTGTTCATTGGTCTTTTGTGTCTGTGCACCTCCATTCTAGTGACTAGAGGGGGTGCATGAGTGAGTGGACACCCCCCCACCTCCGGAGGTTTCTACTATGCATACACACAGATCTCCTTGAAATTTAAAGGGACAGTTTCCATGTGAAAACAAATGGCAGTGCAAAACAGCCACAGTCAGACCTAAACTGTTTATCACTAAGAAAAAAATGCCTGAACGGGGTTGTGGAGAAGGACAGGCAGACGAAAAAGGACAGGCCAAAAATTAAATCCTGATTTACGTTATAATGGCCAACAGTGTCATCTTGAAATTTTTCAGGAAGAAGAGTGAAAAGGGAAGCCCATCTCCTGATCACATCTACCAGGAGGCAATCAGAAAGAATAAAAAATACCAAAATACACATCCATCTAAGTATTAAGGTCACAGCTAACTCCTGAATATGCCAAAAAACAGAAACAGATGAACATATCAACACATGTCCAGAAATGAGATAAAGTGGCTGAGGTAAATGAGCTAGAAGTAGACCTACATTACATATTGAAGATGGGCAGGCTTTGGAAATACGTGGAAGGAATTAAAAAAAAAATGATTATAAAATGTATAGAATGGGGAAAGGAATTCTTTGTTGGTTACTGGGGCTTAGGGTGCAGGGCGAAGGGAGGAAGGGGAAGGCGGAGCACAGGTTACAGAATAGACACAGGATAGTTTGGGTCCTGTTGGGGGGAGGCAATACACAAGAAGGGGGAGGGGAATGGAAGAACAAGGTGGATGGGAGAACATTTAGGCAGGTTTGCATAGGCTATATGGGACAGAGGTAAATAGTGATGTATGCTCAACCTTGGAATAACAGGGCTCAAGGATACAAGGATTGAGGCATGGTTTTAATGGATAAAACAGGGGAAATAATGTTAAGATATTTGACTGTCTTTTGCATCTTGGTTTCCCTTGCCTAGTACTGTAAAATAGACACGTGAGGGGAAGAGAAAGAAATAGCCAGAAACAACACCATTAATATTTCTAAGTCCATCTTCAGCCAATAACTAATTGGAATACCTAAAATAGGGCTAGAACTTGCCCAGTGAAAGAGGCTTCCTGCAGAGCCTTTGCATTGCATAGGACTGTAGGTGGAATCCTGAACCCCATCCAGGATCTTCTGAAGTGGGAAATTGTCACTTGAAAAGACAAGCAGACCAGCTTGGAACAGCTAGAAGAACAGAAGATACTTCTTGAAAGAAAGACCAGCAAGAAAAATAAAAAACAATAACAGCAGTCCGACTGACTACTACAAAAAGAAGCAAGTTGTTCGCTGGGGAGTCATCAAGGCAAGCAATCAAGTCCCCTCAGGGCAAACCCCTTTCCAAGACTGAAATTCAAAGGAAATACACAAGCAGGCATGTAATCTTGCTGGTGACCATGTTCATCTATCAATAAGGGGAAGTAGGGCAAAAACAGCAATGAAGCTGTGAGCTAAGTCTGACCATGTTCAATAGACTGCTGTCAACCTGGATTGAGACCTGGTTGGCCAGCAGTAGAGCAAGACCTGGGGACTCCTGAGCCCAGGGACAGAGACATAGCCACAGAGGATGAGAGCAGAGAATGAAGTGTCCAGCTGAGATGAAGTGAGGGGAGATGCACAAGAACACCCATACAGATAGGATCCATTTGACCTAGCTTCAATGGCTGGATGATCAGAACTCAACTAGAGGAAGAAAGAAGAGGAAAAAATGTGTAATCCACTACAATTTGATGAAGTTGACCTATACTTATAGGTGTAATAACTCAAAAGAGAGAACACATCTTTACAGCAAGGATCATTCCCACCCCCTCAGCACACAGGGTTGATAGGGATGGGCAACTTAGACATTGACTACCCAAAGTGAGGGGGTGGATACAAAGGCATGAATTGACTGGCTTACAAGCTTTAAAGAGGGAACTTAGTTTCAGAGGGTGCAGGGGAAGGTAGAATCTCCACTGAGTGGTTTCCAACCTGTCTGGACAGGGCTGGTGAAAAGAAATGGATACAAGACTCTTGTGGCTCAATAGTGAATAATTGCTACCAGGACTGATTGCAAATGTAAAGGTAGAGGTTTTGTAACAAAAGGAGGGGAATGGTTGATCTTGTAGTCCAGGAGAGGAGGACCCTGGGACCATCAAGGGAGAAGAGCAGAGTGTGGGACCCTATCCAGAGAAGCGTAACACCAGAGATGGAGGCAGAGATGGTGACATGGAGAGCTGGAGTGGCTGGGGTCTGTGGACTCAGGAAGGCAGAGAAGGGTTGTGTGCGGGCGGCTGGGGGTGGGGGTGGGGGTAGGCTTGCAGGGCATGCTCTTTGGTTTTTTGAATGGTTATATATTCTTGAGTGCTTTGGTGTACATACACACACACAAAAAAAAAAAAAAACCAAGGCGGAAATGGAAGAAAATGCTGTTAAATGATGATGCATGGAGAGGATTGTAATCATTGCACCGAAATGAAATACAATAGGATGAATGTAAAACTGTTGTTCTTCCATGTAAACCATCACTCAATTCACAATAAAAACTTTAAAAATAAAACACAACAAAAAACTTGTCATCAGAGAGTTGAGAATCAGTGGCTAACAGAGTTGTTGGTTTAAAGTGAGTAGGAGGGTAAGTTGAAAAGTATTGCTACTAGAGTTCCAACTGATACATACAAAGGCTTTTTCCAAACCAAATGTGGTTAAGCATGTGTGACTATTCCTGGAAGGCTTCAGACAAATTCTTTCAGTAATACACATGTCTTAGTCTCATTAGGGTGCCTTCAAAACAAGTCTAATCAAAACTGTGGTTTCCAAAGGGATTTGCTGGCCTAGTTAAATTCAAAGCTGAAAGGGTAATTCAGAATAGTGTTTTTGATCTAAAGATACAACCTTGATAAGTTTTCTTGAAGGACATGGGATGATCATAAGAGCTTATTATAAAGAATGATTAAGAAAATTAAAAATGCATTGGTGAGAAAAAGATCAGGAAAATTGGGCAGTGGCTTTCATTTCTTACTTGGAGTTGATCTCTTAAGGTCTCTGAGTATTGATCTTGTAATTTATAAAAAGCTGCTTACAATACCTCAAAACATCAACACTATAGAAATGTAAAATTAAAAGAAAAACGCCACTCATTCAATGCTCAAAGACCTTAAGAGATTAACTCCAACTAATGTAGCTATTTAGTGATTGAACCTGGCATTTAACACACTATTAATCGTTCATCCTTTTTCCAAGTAAAGACATGAAATATTTATATTTGCAAATGAAGTAATGGGTTTAGAAATAAAAGCTTAATTAAAATCAATATTAGATTCAAAGATCATCAGATTAAATAGAGTACTTGGATCTCTTTCATAACATTTACTTATTTCCTAGATAGTAGCAATGATTGAAGGACACTAAAATGTCTATGTAAGAAAAATAAAGAAAGAAAAGAAAAAGAAAATACTTTGAATGTAATTAAAATATGCAAAGTTGGACAAATCAGCTAGAGAGCAGAGTATATAGTGCCATACCTCCAGGTGCAGACATGCCTCCAAGATGCCATTTGATGAAAGGAAGATGCCATTGAGTAAGATTTCTCTTGTATGAGTGTCTTTTTTAAAATGAATAACTTTTGATTGTGAATTGAGTGAAAGTCAACAGACAACATCAGCTTAACTTTCAAGTAATCACAGGTTCGTCTCATCTCAATATTATACTTCCCTCCCTGTAACAACAGTTATCCTGCTTCCACCCTGTGGCTTCCCTTTTACATCTTATTTTTCAGAAGTGAACAAAGCAAAAATATTTGATGTGCACATACAAAACAAAAACACATATTCATTTAAATGTCCAAAGGGCATTTTTTGTAAGCCAACTTCCTGCATACTACCTTTCTTAGCCCTTGGGCCTAGTGTCCTCAGTTGAGTCTTTTCTCATTCCGTGGGGAATTGCCTCTGTCACTGACTGTTGTTGCTGCTTTTCTGGGTAGGATCCCATGCACCACTTTTGCTATTTTTTCTGGATGGTCCTGGGGTCCTCTGTTCCTGAAATGAAAGATTAACTACTCTCCCCTTTTAGTTACACATCTTCCACAATTACAGTTATGATAACCACAATTAATCCTGATAACAATTGCTCACAATTGAATCATAAAATCCTATCACCATCATCCTCATCTCCTTTCATCCGCTTCATTGGAAAAATAAGAAAACTATTTAGTGGGGATTCCACCTTATCCCCTCATTCTGAAATTAAGCACACTCATGAAATCTTGTAAGCCAATCACTTCATGCCTTTATGGCCCCCCATTTTTATTTTTGCTGTTGTTGTTGTTAAGTGTCATTGAGTCAGTTCCAACTTATTGCTACCCTGTATATGGTTATTGAAGAGCTACTGGTGGGTTTGAACTGCTGACCTTGTGCTTCAAACTGACCTTGTAGTCCAGCATATTATCTTGCAGCAACACACCAGAATTCCATTTTTTAATAGCTAATGTCTAAATTGTCCATCCCTGTCAACCCAGTGCACTGAGGAAACAAGTTGGATCCTTGAAATGAAGAATCCTTCCACTGTAGTTGGAATTTTGAGCAACTGCATCCATATGCAAAGATCCAGTTAACCAAATTATAGTAATTTATGCTTGCTCCTCATATCAAACTTATCAAACTTCTTTATCTTCATCTGGTCAAGTTCTGGTCATCTAGTGATCTAAGCTAGATCAAATTTGTACTCTCTACAAGTTTGGGAGTTCACACCCCTCCTCCCTCTGACATTGCAGACCAATTAGCCACTTTACCCTCAGCTCTAGCTCACAGTGGTTAGATCAGTGTCCACTGACTCAAAAGTTCACACATCTCCCTAAACTTCAGACCAACCAGCCCTTCCTGAGTGTCTTTTTTTCCAAATTCTCTCCCAGTTCTTTTAGTGATTCTGGCTTGTTCACTGCATAGAATTAAGTGGCACCAACCAATAGTAATTTGTGAGAGTATACCAATGGATAAGATAAGAAGACCCATTCCCCAGGCATAGCAAGGCAAGTGTTGGGGACTGCTTGAAACACATTCCTTTGGCATTCTTGATGATTGAACACTCAAACCCTGGGATTGGCCAGTTTGAGTCAGAGAAACATATTCTTTACTATGCTAAGAATATAGTATTGAAGAAGAATGATGTCACATTCACTGTTAAAAAGAATATCAAAAATATATCTTGAAGTAAAATGCTGCTAGTGATAGAATAATATCCATACGCCTACAAGGAAGACAGCTCATATGACTGTTATTTAAATTTATGTAACAATCACTATATGAGAAGTTTGTGGATTTTAATAAAATTCTGCAATCTGAAATTAATCAGACATGCAATAAAGATTGGTGTTTGGAATGTGAAAGTTGAAAACAAGAATTAGTAGTAGTAAAATATGGTCTTGGTAATAAAAACAATACCAGACATTGTATGACAGAATTTTGCAAGACCAACAATTTATTCATTATAAATACCAACTGTCAACAATGTAAATGACTTTTAGATAGATGGACTCACCAGATGGAATACACATGAATCAAATCAACATCTGTTTAAAGAGACAATGGAGAAACTCAGTATCATCAGTCAGACAAGGCCAAGAGGCCACGATTCAAGTATAGGTTGAAGAAGAAGGAAATTAAAACAAGTCCACAATAGGAAAAATACAGATTTTAGTTTCTTCCACCTGAATTTAGAAAATATCTCAAGAATGCATTTGACCCATTGAGTACTAATTACCAAAGACCAAATAGGTTGTGGTACAATATCAAAGACATCATACATGAAGAAACCAAAAGTCCATTAAAAGACAGGAAATAAAAAACACAAAAATTGATGACAGAAGACACTCTAAAACTTGATCTTACACATAGAATGTGTGCCATCAAGTCTGTTCCAACTCACAGTTATCCTATACATAGTTTATGAGAGCGGCTGGTGAGTTTGACCTGCTGCTTGTACAGATAACAGTTTATCCTATAACACCAAACCAGGGTTCTTCATATGTAACATCTAAAGTAAAAAGAACAAAATGACAAGGCAAAAGAACTAAACATATTTCAAAGGGTGACTCATAAGACAAAGTATTATAATGAATTGTGCAAAGACCTGAAGTTAGAAACTTTAAAAGAAAATGGTTTGGCATTTCTAAAACTGTAAGAACCGAAGAAACAATTCAAGTTTCTGTTGCAATATTGAAGAATGCTATAGGCAAAATACTGAATACTGCAGAAGGTAAGAAGAATCAAAAGAAGAAGAAGGAAGAACAAAGTTCAGAAGGGTTGGAAAGGAGGGTGGAATGGAAATAAAAACCACAAGGAAAAAGTGGGATGACTGCTATTTTATTAAGAGGATTGAATCATTGAAATGAAACAAAGTGTTTGACTTGGTGTATGTAAAACTCATGATCTGCACTCAACAACAAAAAGTTTCCCCAAAAAAGGAAGAAGAGAGAAGAATACACAGTCATTGTATTAAATATAATTGGTATTGATTAAATATTTGAAGACATAGTGTATGATCAGTAACCGATTTTGTTAAAGGAACGGTGATACACTTTGCTTGCTGAAAGCAAAGAGAACATAAAATAGTTACTGATGAAGATCAAAGACTCAGAGACTACAACCTTCAGTATGGATTATACCTCAATGTAAAGAAAACAAAAATCCTTACAACCGGACCAATAAAAACCTCATGACAAATGAAGAAAAAATTGAAGTTGTTTATAACTTCATTTTACTTGGCTCCACAATCAACACTCATAGAAGCAGCAGCCAAAAAACCAATAATGTATTGCATTAGGCAACTCTGCTGCAAAGACTTCTTTGAAATCTTAAAGAGCACAGATATCAAATTGAGGAATAAGGTATATATGACTGAAACTATGGTATTTTCTCAATTACTTCATAGACCTGTGAAAGCTGTACAATGAATAAGGAAAACCAGAGAAGAATTGACACATTTGAGTTATGGTGTAGAACAAGAATATTAAAAGCTTCATGGACCACCAGAAGAACAAACAAATTTGTGTTGAAAGAAGACAACTGGAATGCTCCTTAAAAGCCATGATGACCAGATTGGTCTCCCATTTTTTAGACATGTTATCAGGAGCATGCATTCTCTGGAGAAAGACATCAGTCTTAGTAAAGTGGAGGGTTGATAAAAAAATATAAAAATAGAAAGACACCAACATTCTTGGTAAAGTGGAGGGTTGATAATAAAGAGGATTGACACCATGAAGGCAGCAATAGGCTCAAATGTAACAATTGTGAGGATGGCACTGGACAGGGCAGTATTTTGTTCTGTGTGCACAGGGTCTCTATGAGTCAAAACTGACTCAACAGCATCTAACTACAGCAACAACAGAAGTAAGACGTCCAAGCTACACTGAAGGTATTGGCAAAAATCTAGGATCCAAGTATTGACAGAATACAAATTTAAATGTTTCAACAAAGGAATGCAATGTTGAATGTACTAATTTATCTGTGTCAAGAAATCTGAAACATAGATGGTTGGCCAATCCACTGGAAAAGACCCATATTCATACTATTTTCACAGAAAGTGAGCAGAATGTATAAATTATTCATCAATATCATTCATTTTAATGTGAGTAATTTTTTTCTAGAGACTATTTTTAAAATATTGCAGCAGCACACCCGCAGGAAACTGTTAGATTTAGAAGAGGACATGAAATAAGTCATGTCATTGCTGATATCATATGGATCTTTACTAAAAGCAGAAAATGCCAGAAAGAAGGCTGTCCATAGACACAGAGATATTTTGTTTGAACATAAGGGAACAGTGCCAAGCTTCAAAATCAGGAAAATGTGTATTAGGATCATCTCCATTCTCCATCTTTATTCAATGTGCATGCTGAGCAAATATTCCAATAAACTGACTTATGTGAAAAAAACATGGAATCAAGTTTAGAATAAGACTAAAAATGTGTGTTATGCCAATAACACAGCCTTGTTTGCTAAAAGTAAAGAGCACTTATAGTGCTTACTGATGAAGACCAAAGATTGCAGTCTTTACTGTGGATTATACCTCAACATAAAGAGAAAAAAAAAAAAATATTCAGAGTGTCAAGAATTTCATTTTACTTAGATTCACAATCAACACCCATGGAAGCAACAATCAAGAAATAAAAGGATGCCTTAAATTGGGAAACTTTGATTCAAAGGACCCTATGAAAGTGTTAATCAGCAACATTCAACTTGAGGACTAAAGTGCATCAACCTAAGCCATGGTATTTTTGGTAAAAAAAAAAAAAAAAAAAAGCTGTGTAATAACTAAGGAAGACTGAAGAAGAATCGATGCTTTTGAATTATGATGTTGGGAAATAATATAAAATATACAAAGAACTACCAATTGAGAATCTTCCTTTTTTCCCCATGATCCTCTTTACCATGCATGACGTCATTATAAAGTGACTGCTCCCTCTTGGTAATATGTCAAAAATATGAAAAACAAAGTCTTGAAATCCTGACTTCTAACAAGCATTCTGATTGTATTTCTATCAATACAAATTTGTTTGTTCTTCTGGTAGTCCGTTGTACTTTTAATATTCTACTTCAACACCACAATTAAAATGCATCAATTCTTCTCATTTTCCTTAATAATTGTTCAACTTTCACATGCATATGTGGCAATTGAAAATACCCTGGTTTGGATCAGACACATTTTAGTACTGAAACTGAGTACTTAGCTCTTTAATAAGCTAAAGATGTCTTTTGAAGCAGATTTGCCTAAAGCGATATGTCCTTTGATATCTTGAGTATTACTTCCATGAGTGTTGATTGTGGATCCAAGCAAAATGAAGTATTTTCAATTTTTCCTTCATTCATCTTGATGTAATTTATTTGTATAGTTGTGAGGATTTTTGCTTTCTTTACCATTGATATGCAACTCATACTAAAGGCTGTATTCATTTATCTTCATTAGTATGCTTGTGAAAGTTGGACAATGAATAAATAAGACTATAGAAGAATCTATGCATTTGAATCATGGTGCTGGAGAAGAATATTAAAAGGACTCCCAGAAGAGCAAACAAATTTGTGTTGGAAGAATATTCCTTAGAAGCCAGGATGACAAGACTTTCTCTCTCATACTTTGCATTTGCTTTCAGGAGGGACCAGTCCCTGAAGGACAGCATGCTTGTTAAAGTGAAGGGTCAGTAAAAAAGAGGAAAACTCCCAATGAGATGGATTTAAACAATGGCAGCAGCAATCAAATGTAACAGCAATTGTAAAGATGGAACAGGATTGTGCAGTGTTTCATTCTGTTGGCTGAAAGCAGAGAACACTAGAAAGGTGTTTACTTTTTCTATATTGATTATGCAAAGGCTTTTGACAGTGTGGCTCATGCCACGCTATGGGTTAAAATATGAAAAATATATATTCCAGAACACCTGATTGTACTCATGATGAATCTATATATAGACAAGGAGGCAGTCATTTGAACAGAACAAGGGGAAACTGAATGGTTTAAATTCAGGAAAAGTGTATGACATGGCTGTATTCTTTCACCATACTTATTCAATATGTATGCTGAGAAAACAATATTAGAACCTAGATAATATAAAAAAGGAGTCCTGGTGTGGCACTATGGGTTATTACGCTGGACTGCAAAGTCAGTTTGAACCTCAAGGTTGGGGGTTCAGGCTCACCAGTCATACCTCAGAAACCCTATACAGGATTGCTATGAGTTGGAACAAACTCAATGGCACTTAACAACAACTATCAAACAAATATAAAGCAGAGCATGGAATCAAAGTTGTAGAAAGACTCATTAACAACTTTTGATATGCAGAGGACACAACTTCACTTGCTGAAAGTGAAGAGGAATTGATCATTACTGGTGATTGGAATGCAAAGGTTGGGAACAAAGAGGAAGGATCAGTAGTTGGAAAATATGGCCTTGGTGATATAAATGATGCTGGAGATCACATGATAGAATTCTGCAAAACCAGTGATTTGTTCATTTCAAATACTTTCTTTAGACAGCACAAAAGATGGTTATACACATGGGCCTCACCACATGGAATATGCAGAAATCAAATTGACTACGTCTGTGGAAAGAGATGGTAGAAAAGCTCCATGTCATCAGTGAAAACAAGCCCAGGGGCAGTCTGTGGAACAGACCATCATTTGCTCATATGCAAATTCAGACTGAAGCTGAAGAAAATGAAAACAAGTCTATGAGAGCCAAAATATGACCATGAATATATCCCACCTGAGTTTAGAGATGATCTGAAGAAAAAATTTGATACATTAGACACTAAAGACTGAAGACCAGAAGAGGTGTGGGATGACATCAAGAACATCATACAGGAAGAAAGCAAAACATCATTAAGAAAACAAGAAAGAAGGAAAATATCAAAATGGATGTCAGAAGAGACTCTGAAACTTGTTCTCCAGCACAGAGATGCTAATGCAAATTAAAGAAATGAGGAGGTACAAGAGCTGAACAGAAAATTTCAAAGGTCAATTTGAGAAGACAAAGTCAAATATTGCAATGAACTGTGTAAAGATCTGGAGTCAGAAAACCAAAAAGAAGAACACACTCAGCATTTCTCACTCTGGGGGGACTTACTTTAGTTATTGAAGGATTCTCTGAGCAAAGTATTGAATGATGCAGAAAGCATCAAAAGAAGAAGGAAGGAATACACCAAGTCACTGTGCCAAAAAGAAATAGTTGATGTTCAACCACTTCAAGAGATAACATAGGATCAAGAGCCAATGATACTGAAGGAAGAAGTCCAAGGTGCTTTGAAGGAATTGGCAAAGAACAAGTCACCAGGAAGTGATGGAATAAAAATTGATATATTTCAAGAAAGCAAGGTGGCACTGGAGGCACTCACTCATCTATGCCAAGACATTTGGAAGACAGCTATCTGGCCAGCTGATTGGAAGAGATCCATGTTTGTGCCCATTCCAAAAAGAGGTGACCCAACGGAATGCGGAAATCATCAGACGATCTCTTTCATATCCCATGTGAGTAAAGCTTTACTAAAGGTAATACAGAAATGGCTGCAATCGTACATTGACAGAGAACTTTCAGCGGTCCAAGATGGATTCCGCAGAGGCCATGGAATGAGGGATATCATTGCTGATGTCTGATGTATCTTGACTTAAAGCAGAGAATATCAGAAAGATGTTTGCCTGTGCTTTATTGACTATGCAAAGGCTTTCAAATGTGTGGATCATGAAAAGCTATGGACAATATTGTGAAGTATGAGTATTCCAGAACACGTAATTGTGCTCATGAGGAACCTGTACACGGACCAAGAGGCAGTTGTTCAAACAGAACATGGGAACACTGAAGGTTTCAAATTTAAAAAGCTGTGTTACAGGGTTGTATTCTTTTCCGTACTTATTCAACCCCTATAAGGAGCTCTGGTAGCGTAGTGGTTACGAATCGGGCTGCAAACCTTAAGGTCAGCGGTTCGAAA
>NW_006409031.1:113344-114733 GCF_000296735.1 Chrysochloris asiatica | reverse complement strand
GAAGACCCCCAGTGAGAAGGATTAACAAAGTGGTAGCATCAGTGGGCTCAAGCATGGCAACAATGGTGAGGTGGGCTCAGGACCGGGCAGTGTTTCATTCTGTTGTGTATAGGGTCACATGAGTTGTTACCAACTCAATGGCAGCTAACAACAACAAAAACAACAACTGATGAAGATTAAAGACTATACTCTTGAGTATAGATTATACCTACATGTAAAGAAAACAAAAATCCTCACAAGTGTACCAGTGGCTAATGTCATGATAAATGGGAGAAATTTGAAGTTGTCAAGGACTTCATTTTGCATAGATATAAAATTGACACTCATGGGGTTTGCGGGGCTATATGGTGGCTAGGGTGGAGGTGCAATGAGGTTCGCCATGAGCAATACCATAGAATACCAGGCAAAGCAGGTTCAGGACAGAGCTCCAAAACTTGGAACCACATAGATAGGAATATTTACAAGATTTGAAGGCTTATAGCTAGTGAAACTTGTAGCAAAAGTAAGAAAGTGTGTACTTTGGAATCTGCCAAGCTTAGCAGCCCAGAGCCAACAACTTGTGCGAGACAAAATGGCAAGACCAAGTGGAGGAGTAGACACATCATGGAAAAACGCCACGGGAACCTCAGAACAAGGTGGACAATACATGTTGTTGGTTTTGCTTTATTCTGATTTTCTTTTGGTTTTTTGTATCTGTTCATTGTCCCCCATTGTTTGTGCACCTCCATTCTGTGCACCACCCATAGAATGGGTGCCTGAGTGAGTGGACACCCCCCCACTCTCTCCACTGGTGGGTTCGTCTGCCACACATGCACACAGATACTCTCAGCCCAAGAGCCAGCATTGAACTGTTGTTGTTTTTTAAATACAGAAATGATATTTTTTAAATAAGAAAAACTTTTTCTTTAATACAGAGCAAGAGGCATGGAGAGGAAAACAGAGTTTAAAAACAAAACAGGCCAAAAATTAAATTAAATCCTGAGGTACAGCATAACAACCAACAGTGGCATCTTGAAATCACTCAGGCAGCTTTGAAGACAAGAAGACATTAATGTCATACACATATTAGGTTACAGATTTCTTTTCTTCTTCTCTCCCTCCTCTCCCTTTTCTGCGATTATAGACTACAGTATCCAGTCTAGGTTTTGTTGTTGTTGTTGTTGATGATGATGTTTTCTTCTTCCTCTTCTTCTTCTTCTTCTTCTTCTTCTTCTTCTTCTTCTTCTTCTTCTTCTTCTTCTTCTTCTTCTTTTTTGCTGTTTTGCTGTTTTATGCTCCCCCTTCTACCTTTGGGGGACTCTTTCTCTCCCCATATTACCCAAGAAGAGACAGCAACTGCTTCCATATAGTCAAGCTATAATCACACTCTATAAAACACCAAAACCCAGG
>NW_006409031.1:105290-106804 GCF_000296735.1 Chrysochloris asiatica | reverse complement strand
AAAAAAAAAAAAAAATGGGCGCAGGGCATGAACAGACACTTCACCAAGGAGAAGATCCAGACAGCCAACAAACATATGAAGAAATGCTCACGATCACTAGCTATTATAAAGATGCAAATCAAAAGAACAATGAGATATCAACTCACACCAGTAATAACAGAAAATATCAAAAAAGTTGTTGTTGTTGTTGTTGTGTGCTGTGGAGTCGGCTCCGATTCATAGTGACCCTACACAGGGTTTCCGAGGCTGTAAATCTTTACAGGAGCAGACCACCTCATCTTTCTCCCGCAGAACTAATGGTAGTTCGAACTGCTGACCTTGCGGCTCGCAGCCCGATTCGTAACCACTACGCTACCTAAGAGACAATAAATGCTGGTGAGGATGTGGTGAGACTGGGCCACTCCTCCATTGCTGGTGGGATTGCAAAATGGTCCAGCTTCTCTTGAAAGCAATATGGCGCTTCCTCAGAAGGTTGGAAACAGAAATACCGTATGACCCAGCAATTCGTCTTCTTGGTATTTCCCCACAAGAAATACAAGCCATAACATGAGTAGATATGTAGATATATGCACACCAATGTTCTTAGCAGCACTATTTACAATAGCAAAAGGATGGAGACAGCCAAAGTGCCCATCAACTGAAGAATGGATAAACAAACTGTGGTACATACACACAATGGAGTATTATGTTACCTTGAAGAATAACAATGAAGCTGCAAGCTTCGTTCATAACATGGATGAACCTTGAGGACATTATGTTGTGTGAAATTAGTGTGTCACAAAAGGAGAAATACTGCATAGGACCACTACTGTAAAAGACTAAGAAAAAGAACCCATACTAAATGGCGGGGGTGGGGTAGAGGGGGAGAGTGGATTCTTTGCAGGTTACTGTGGAGGGTGGGGTGGGGGAAGGTGGAGCACAGGGTAGGGAATAGACACAGGATAGTTTGTGTGCTAGAGAGGGGGGCAATATACAATAAGGGAGAGGGGAATGGAAGAACAAAGCAGCTGAGAGATCAATTAGGCAGGTTTACATGGACTAAGTGGGACAGAGGTAAATAATGTTGTATGCACAACCTTGGAAAAACAGGTCTCTGGGATACAGGGAGACATGGTTAGAATGGGACAAAGGGGGAAAATAATGTTAAGATGCTTGGCTGTCTTTTGAATCTTGATTTCCCTGGCATACCATTATAAAATATACACTTGAGGTTCTAAAATGGGGCTACAACGTGCCCAGAGAAGGAAGCTTCCTCTGCATTACATAAGACCATAGGTGGAATCCTGAACTGCATCCAGAATCTTCTGAGGTAGAAAATTTCCACTAGAAAGAACAAGCAGACCAGCCTGGAGTAACTATAAGAATAGAAGATACTTCTTGAAGGAAAGACCAACAGGAAAAATACAAAGCAATATGGCAGACCAACTGATTACTACAAGAACAAGCAAGTTGCTAGCCCAGGAGACATCAAGGCAAATGGTCTGGTCTCCTCAGGGCAAACCCCCTTTCAAGAC
>NW_006409031.1:91330-105074 GCF_000296735.1 Chrysochloris asiatica | reverse complement strand
TAATGTTGTTGTTGTTGTTAAGTGCCATAGAGTCGGTTCCGACCCATAGCGACCCTGTACAGGGTTTCCGAGGGTGTAAATCTTTACGGGAGTAGAAATCCTCATCTTTCTCCCGCGGAGCGGCTGGTAGTTTCGAACCGCTGACCTTAAGGTTCGCAGCCCGATTCGCAACCACTATGCTACCAGAGCTCCTTAAATTATAAGAGCAACCAATTTTCACCATTGAGTAAAAGTAAAAACCCTGTATAAGGTTTCCAAGGAGCAGCTGGTGAGCTTGAACCTCGGACCTTGCAGTTCAAACTGTTTGCAGTCAAACGCCACACAAGGACAAATGACAAACATCATAGCAACATGCTATGTACTGGCCATAATTAGAACCTGGGTGTCCTGGATCTTATATGGAATGTGAGAATTCTACAACCTAACCACCACTGCTCCAACAGTAGCATATTATATTTTAATTCATGATTGACACTAATATAGTTAAGACAATTCCCAGTGCTTTGTTGTTTGTCAATGCCTTCAGTGCACCTTGGACTTCCCCTTTCAGTATCATTGGCTCTTGATTATATGCTACCTCTTGAAATGGTTGAACATCAACTATTTCTTTTTGGTACAGTGACTTTGTGTGTATTCCTTCCATGTTCTTTTGATGCTTTTGGTAGCATTCATATTTTGCTCAGAGAATTGTTCAGTATTACAAGTCAAACCTTGAATATTTCCCTCATTTCCTTCAGCTTGAGAAATGCTGAGTGTGTTCTTAAAGTTGTAGTCAAGAAATCAAAATGCATACTACATTGGGAAAATCTACTGCTGTAGATCAAAACCGATGTACCTGATCTTAGTCATGGTAATTTCTGTCACCTCAGATGCATGTGAATACTGAACAATGCATAAGGAAGACCAAAGAATTGCTGCTTTTGAAATATATTGCTGGTGAAGAATGTTGAAATTACCACGGACTGAATAACAAACAAATCTGTCTTGGAAGAGCACTCAGAATGCCCCATGGCAGTGTAAATGGTGACACTTTCTGTAAACTACATTGGACATGCTATCAGGAGGGATCAGTCCCTGGAAAAACACATCATGCTTGGTAAAGTCAATAAAAAGAGGAAGACACTCAATAATATGATTGACACTGTGGCTATGCCAATAGACTCAAGCAAAGCATAACAACTGACACAGGACCTGGCAGAGTTTGTTCTGTCATACATAAGGTCCCTATCATTCTGGGGGAAAAGCACAAATTGTTTTTCAGTTCTATAGGTTTATCTTTTCAAAGATATTATATACATTCATTCATCCTATAGTATTTCATTTCATTGCAATGATTACAATCCCCTCCATGTGTCATCAAACAACCAAAGGGTACATCCTGCAAGCCTGCCCCCAGTCTTCAGCACACAGCCCCTCTCCCTCCCTGAGTCCAGAGTCCCTAGCTGTCCTCTCTCTCCATGTCATCGTCTCTGCCTCCATCTCTGGTATCACTGTTTCTCTGGATAGGGTCCCGCACTCCGCTCTTCTCCCTTGATGGTCCCAGGGACCTCCATCGTAGCGATCTTTTATATGATTTCCCTAGTCTATAAATCTTGGAAGAAGCAGAAAGTTTCATCTTTTTCCTACAAAAAGGCTGGTGGACTTTAACTGCCAACTCTGTGGTTCGCAGTCCAGAGCTTATCCTATGGAGCCACAGCATTTCCCAAATAACCACTTGTTGTTATTATTAAGTGTCAGCTAGTTGATTCTGACTCACAGCAACCCTGTATAGGGTTTCTAAGGAGCTGGTGACATGTTTGAACTGCCAAACTTGTAGTTTGAAGTCCAGTGCTAATCCTACATGGAGTCCATGTAAGCATTTAGAATTGGTTTTTCCATTCTTCATAAGAACCTGGAGATTCATCCAAATTGTTCTGTGTATTAATAGTTTATTTATTTTAATTTCAAGGTATTCTTCTATTCTGGGTTTGTAGCACTATATTTAAACATTTAAATGTTGTTTTTTGAGATTTTAAATTACTACGAATAAAACTACTGTGAACATTTATAATTAGGCTTTGGTGTGAACATAATTTTTCATTCCTTTGGAATAAATGACTAAGTGCAATTTTGGGGTTGTATGTTGTTGTTAAGTGCCGTTGAGTCAGTTACAACTCATAGTGACACTGTATAGGATATCCAAGTGATGGTTGATAGATTTGAACTTCCGAACATGTGGTTAGAAGTTCACTGCTTATCCTACAGTTGCACATCATGACTCAAAGGTATATGGTATTTGCATATCCAACCAAACTACTTTTCATAGTCACCGTACTATTCCTGCTAACAATATATGGACGTTCTAAAGTATTTGGTGTTTGACAAATTTTTGCTTTAGCCAATCTGATAGTTGTATAAAGTACTTCATTGTAGTCTGAAATTCCATTCCTCAGAAAACTGATTGTATCAGTCTTGTTATCTGTTTTGAGTTAATTCTCACATGAAGTCTGAGGTTTAAATCTAGGGTTTTGTTTCTATATATATGTGTGTATGTATTATTCATAGCTTATGTACATCCACCCACTGCAGAACATTTCTCAAAAAGGCAATATTTCTTCCACTGAATTAATTTTGTCAAAAATAATTTAAGCATATTGTGCACATTAATTTTTTAGTTCTCTATTATGTCCCATATATCCATGTATCTAAGTTTCTCTGTAGTTGTATTTAAAAAATAAAACATTGCTTCAAGTCAAGTCTGACTCATAGCAACCATACTAGATAGAGTAGAACTGTCTCATAGGGACCATGGTTGTAAATCTTTACAGAAGCAGTCTGTAACATCTTTCTTCCAAGGTTTGAACTACTAATCTTGTGGCTAGCAACTGAGCACTTAACAACTGAGGCATCATGGTGTCTTGCAGATGTAAAGCAGTACTGTTGTTGTTAAGTGCCGTCCAGTTGAGTCCAACCCGTAGTGACCCTGCATAGGGTTTCCTAGGAGCAGCTGGTGAGTTTGAACCACCAACCTTGAAGTTTAAACGGCATTGTAGTCTGGGGCATTAATCCACAGCGCCACATATTAAGTATATATTTTTTTGTTACTGTTGTTAAATGCCGTCGAGTCTGTTCTAACTCATAGAGACCCTGTATAGTATTTCCAAGGAGTGACTGATGAGTTTGAACCGCCGACCTTATCGTTCAAACCAACCTTTCAGTTCAGTGCATTATCTTGCAACGCTGCCATCAGGACTCCACATTCAACATGTCGTTATTGTTGTTAAGTGCCATCGCGACGGTTCTGACCCATAGCGACTCTGTATAGGGCTTGCAAGGAGAGGCTTGCAAGTTTGAACCGCTGACCTTGTGGTTCAAACCCACTTAGCAGTCTAGTGCATTATCCCACAGTGCCACACAAGGACTCCTCCATATTCAACATTGTTGTTGTTGTTGTTATGTGCCGTGGAGTCGGTTCCGACTCATAGCAACCCTGTACAGGGTTTCCGAGGCTTTAAGTCTTTACGGGAGCAGAAAGCCTCATCTTTCTCCCATGGAGCAGCTGGTAGTTTCGAACTGCTGACCTTGCGGTTCACAGCCCGATTCGTAACCACTACGCTACCAGAGCTCCTATAAAACATAGTACTGGATATATAATAATGGGCATCCTGGTGTGATGCTGTAAGATAATGCACTGGACCACAAGGTCATTTTGAACCTCAAACTCACCAGTTGAAAATCCTATACAGGATCTCTATGAATCAAAACTGACTTGATGGCACTTAACAACAACAACATATAGTAATAAGTGGAATTAGGACTGATGATGCTAATGTCCTCCTACAAGTTTTTCTGACTGATACAATCAATGACCCTTTAATTTAGTAATTTAAGAAAAATTAATCTTAACATAAACATGAATCACATGGTTTTAAAAGCAATTAATTAAATGAAAGCAATTGATAAACAATTGGCTTAATGATTACATTTCTATCAATTTATACCAAAACACCAAAGAATAATCAATATGTTCATTTCAGTGCTTGAATGCACATTTAGATCATTGCACCATAAATCTGATTGACAATGTAACAAGCAAGCAGCCATTAACTTAGTTGTAGTAGAAAATTAAGCACAATTGTTACATTAATAAATCCATTTTTGTACTGTGACCACGTACAATTTTGTTTGTTTATTTGGTTTTAATTGATACCATTTACTATTTCAATGAGAAATGAATGGCAACCCACTGTGTGTCATATTTTAGAATGGTGCTGGTGGGGGTAATGTGACGTGGAGTTGGTTCCAACACCCGGTAACCTTATATATGGTTTCTGAGACTGTAAATCTTTACAGAACCAGAAAGCATCATCTTTCTCCAGTGTAACCACTGGCAGTTTCAAATTGCTGATCATGAGATTAGCAGCTTTACTCATAACCACTATGCTACCATAGTACAGAGTGCTACCCAAAAAATCAAACTTTTAAAAATTAAGATTTAATGCTTCATAGACCTTTCATTCTAACAAGAGAAGATAAGGAAATGCATAAAAGCAATACTATTTTATTGTATTCCTTCAATAAATGAACATTTACTAAGGAGCTCTGGTAGCGTAGTGGTTACGAATCGGGCTGTGAACTGCAAGGTCAGCAGTTCGAAACTACCAGCGGTTCCACTGGAGAAAGATGAGGCGTTCTGCTCCCGTAAAGATTCACAGCCTCAGAAACCCTTTGCAGGGTCGCTATGAGTTGGAACCAACTCCACGGCACTTAACAACAACAACAAATACATGTTATGTTTTTTTAACAATGCTATAATTTGCTGAATGATTCATTCATTCATCAAACTGCTATCTCTCTCAGAACAATATTTGTGTAGCCATGACATTCTGAGGGCATATGTAAAACAAAGAAAAAAAGACAGTTTTGGTTTCCAGTATAGCAAGAGTTTTAATTGTTCATATGATTTATGCTGTTGAAACCACAGGGTGACACCAAACCTAAAAAGATAATTGTGCTTGTTAGAACTCATTGAATCAACACCTGACACATGGTGCCCCCATGTATTACATACTGTATCTGTTCCATAGAGATTTCTTGGCTATAACCTTTATATAAGCAGTTTTCAGGCATTTCTTACACATGAACTGCAAAGCTACTTTGGCAGCTGATTGAGCCACCCAGTCTCCTTTAAAATATAATTCAACTGATTTCATTTAAAATTTGCTCTCCTTCTGCAAACTGTATAATTCGCTTCCTTCTCAGCTTATTTCTATGCCTTCCTCGACACACAGCTCACATGCTATGATCATCAACAAAGGTATTAGCAGCAGATACAGAAGCAGTAAGATAACTTATGCTATATTGGACCTCAGTTTATTCTCAGAGATCTTATATTGCCTACTTCCTGTGGGCCCTCAGGATACCAACTAGCAGTCACTCTTTTTTTTTTTTTTTTTTTTTTATTTTTTTTTTTTTTTTTTTAATGTTTTATTGTGAATTATGTGATAGCTTACATGGGAGAACATTAGTTTTACATTGATCCTATCGTATATCGTTTCATTGCTATGGTTACAATTCCCTCCATGCATCATCAACCAACCAAAGGGTATACACTACAAGCCTGACCCCCAGTTGTCAGCACACAGCCCCTCTACCTCCCCAGCTGCTCCATCTCTACACATCATCATCTCTGCCTCCATCTCAGGCTTCAGGGCTTCTCTGGGTAGGGTCCCACTCTCTGCTCTTCTCCCTTGATGGTCCCAGGGACCTCCCCTCCCAGGTTGAAAAGTTAATCACTCCCCTCCTTGCTACAAAACATCTACCTCACATGCAGTCCTGATAACAATTATTCATTATTGTATCACAAGAGACCCATCCACATTTCATTTCATCAGCCCCGTCCACAGATGGATACTACTCAGTGGAGATTCTACCTTCCTTCATGCCCTCTGAATCTTGAAAGCTTGTAAGCCAGTCACTTCTTGTCTTTGTAGCCCTCCCCCCACCCCCATTTTGGGTAGCCAATGTCCAACTTAGCATTCACTCTTTTTTTTTTTTTATGTTTTATTGTGAATTATATGATATTTTACATGAGAGAACTTTAGTTTTACATTCATTCCACCGTATATCATTTCATTGCCATGGTTCCAATCCCCTCCATGCATCATCAACTGACCAAAGGGTATACCATATAAACCCGCCCTCTACCCCCCCCCTCCCCCCATTCTTCAGCACACAGTCCCTCTCCCTCTCTGGATCCAAGGTCCCCATCGGTTTCATCACTCCATGTCATTGTCTCTGCCTCTATCTCGGGCCTCGCTGTTTCTTTGGGTAGGGTCCCGCTCTCGGCTCTTCTCCATTGATGGTCCTAGAGACCGCCACTCCTAGACTGGAGAGTTAATCACTCCCTTCCTTGCTACAAAACATCTACCTTTATATTTCCAACACTCACAATCAGTCCTGATAACAATCATTCACTACTGTATCACAAGTGACCCTTCTGTATTTCATTTCCTCAGCTCCGCCTAGACAGATTGGATAGTACTCATTGGAGATTCTGCCTTCCTCCATGCCCCCTAGCTCTAGGTTCCCTCTTGAAAGCTTGTAAGCCAGTCACTTCTTGCCTTTGTAGTACCCCCCCCCAAAAAATTTGGGTATCCAATGTCCAAGTTGCCCATCTCTGTTTACTCTGTGTGTGTGGAGGGGGTGGGAATGTTTCTTGCTGTAAGGATTTGTTCCCTCTTTTAGGTTACTGCATCCATAGGTGTAGAACATTCATTCTTGAATGGTCTATATTTTATGCTTGAAAAATGAATATTTTCATAAACCTGTCCCATGACTGCCATTAGACAAATTCAAAAATCACACAAATCCATATTAAAACACACAGGGAACACAGAGACTAGTATCATGAGAACAGGCTGATTGCCCTAGATGACCAAGCAAGGGAGAATGCTATCACTCCTATTCCTAGGGAAGGTCACTAAAACAAGATTCATAACAGAAATTGGAGGTCAGATAGTATTTTATAGGATCTAACATAGCCATCCTCCTGATGTGGCACTGTAGGATAAGCACTGGGTGGGTAATTGCAAGACTGGTGGTTTAAACCCACCAGCTGCTTCATGGAAACCCTGAACAGACTCACTATGAGTAAAAATTGACTTGACATTATTTAACCATAAAAACTTACCCATCCTCAATCCTGAATGAAAGAAACCTGTTTAAACATTGTCGAGAACCAGCCTCGACATAAGAGTTTGGTTCACGAAGTTGGGAGATCTGGCGGCGACAGAGACAGATAAAAAGTACACACAAAGACACACAAGAGAGACAAGAAGACACCCTGAGACCAGAGTGGATGCGACACTGGCATCAGACAGATCCTGCATTGTAAACATCATGGCTAGGCAGGCAGTATGCAATGCCTTACCAACTACAATGCCTGCCCGTAATGCATGCCCTGCAAGCCGTAACGCATGCCCTGCATGCCGTAATGCATGCGGGCTTCAGTCTGCGCCTCCTTTTTATTTCAGGGAGGAGCTTTACACAAAACAGGACACAATGATTTACAGGAACAAATTCTAAAACATACATCACAAATTGTCTTGATAATCTAACATCCTTAATTTTCCAGAAATTCAAGCAAATTGATATATAGTACTTTGTAGGTTCAAATCCCAAGGCAGCAACTCGAGGTTTCTCAAGACTAATTAACATACCTATAGCACCTAATCTTCATTGAGAAAAGGATTCAAAAGGTCTGAAAGGAATCCAGCTGTTTCAGCTACTTGGCCAAGGCTTGCAGGAGGAAGGAGGACGCCTATGTTAATGGTCTGCACCTGAGGACGATTTGAGACGGCTGACGCTATTATTTCTTTGAACAAAACCCCAGAAGGCGCCAATCTACTTTGGGTGAATTCCTTAGGGGAATTTTTCTCCAGCGTCTCCCAGCAAACTTGCCCTAGGAACTTTTAGGCCTCGGCTTTAGAAGAGGTTTTTGTTTTGATATTTGTCCATGGGTATCAAGGGCTCACGTATTAAGTTAATATCAAACATAACTGAAAAATCTGATGAAGAACAGTTTTGCTATGTTTGCCAGGTGGCCAGAGTTTGTTCCTCAGAGAGATTTGTTCCTAGAACCTTAAGCACTGCCAACACAGTGGAGACATTAAGAGAGACACATAAGAAACCATTTTCTCAGAAGCTACAATTACTGGAGTTCGAAGCATAAATGATTTAATAGGACTAAAGAAAATTACACAGAGCTAGTCCAACAATGAGTTCGTAAAAGCCAATGATCCCGGGACGTCCGGAGGTTACTTCCTTGAACCCTCAGGGTCCCTGGCTAGCAAGCCTGAGAGCAGCCATCGTGTTGGATTTTCATCCATGACACCGGTCCTCAGCATCTCAGTACTTGCAGTCCTCAACAAAACATAACAATTAAAGATCCTCTTTTTAAAGCCTAGTATTGACCTGGGTAGGAGGATTACATGGATTAATAAAATGATTATTTTCCTAAAGAATCTCTCAGTAGAATAGGGGGAATGAGAAACTAAATCAATTATTCTCAAAGTTGTGGGAATGCTATGATATATGTGAGTAGTGATGGTATAGCATGTAGTTCTCAGCTCTTCTTGGAGAGATTCATAGGAACCTGTGCAGAGAAGGGAGTCTAGATCTATGTCTTGGAAGGTGAGGAGGATTTTGACAGTGAGGAAATTTCAGGAAAAGGAAATGGCATTAACAAATTAACAGAGAGCAGTGGGAAAGAGAACGGAACCACCAAAATAATTTAACAAGTAAAGCAATGAGATATTGACTACCAAAAATGGGTGTACTACAAAGGCAAGAAGTGACTGGCTTACAAGCTTTCAAGAGGAAGCCTAGTTCCAGAGAGTAAGGGGGAAGGCAGAATTTCCACTGTGTGCTTTCCAATCTGTTGGGATGTGGCTGATGAAAAGAAATGAGTCTAAGACTCTTGTAGTACAAAAGTGAATAATTGCTATCAGGACTGACTAAGGGTTGGAAATGTAAAGGTAGATGTTTTGTCACAAAAGAAGGGGAGTGGTTGATCTTGCAGTCCAGGAGGGGAGGTCCCTGGGACCATCAAGTGAAAAAAGACCCTACTCTGTGAAGCAGTAATGCCAGAGATGGAGGCAGAGAAGATGATGTGGAGAGATAGAACAGCTGGGGACTCTGGACTCAGGGAAGGAGAGGGGCTGTGTGCTGATGGCCAGGGCAGGCTTGTGGGGTGTACCCTTTGGTTGTTTGATGATGCATGGACGGGATTGTAATCATTGCAATGAAATGAAATATGATAGGATGAATGTAAAGCTGGTGTTCTCCCAAGTAAACTATCACATAACTCACAATAAAAAACTTTAAAAAAAAGTAAAGCAAATATATACCACAAACATTAGTGGTTTTTCTGCCTTTAAGAATGAAGTTAAAGTTTTGAAGAAGTTTTTTTTTATTTCTTTCTTTCATTAAATTGAAGTTAATATAATTTTAAACATGAGACTAGGAGTACAGGTGTGGCATTGTATGGAAAGTACTGGACTGCTAACCACAAGGGTGGTGATTTAAAGCAACTAACCACAAGGGTGGTAATTTAAGCCACTCCTTGGAAACCCTATATAGGGTTGCTATGAGTCAGAACTGACTTAACAGCCCTTAAGAACAGCAACACAACAGGCATAAGGCTAGGTTAGATTTTAATTGCAAATTATATGAGTACTTCATTAAGAAAGTTTAACAATTCATGATTTTATTAATAAAGATCCACTGTAAGTCCAAAACAAGAAAACAATTTACCTAGGTAAAAATAGATAAGTCTACAATTATTCTTTTTACTTGGAAGGGAAAATAAAAGTACATAATGTTATAGCCATGTTGTAATTCTTACTATCAACAAGGTATAAGTGTAATTGATAGGGCACTGCATGAATACTTTCTTTTAGAAAAATCAGCACAAGGCTGATCCATACGAGTTGGAGGATAAAATATACCAACTGTTCAATATTTCTGAAATGGTATGTCACTCCAGAGTCCTTGATTCCTCAAGTTCCAGGAATCTGGAACACATTGCAATGTCTCATAAAACTCACACTCTGAAAAGAAATAGCTCTCAAAATCATGGAGTCTGGAAAGTCCCAGATTCATAGTTCAGAGATCAGTCTAGAAGAATCTTCTCACTCATGTAGTCTCAGAAGCTGAAGAAGCCAAATTGGCAGGTCAGATGACAGGCTGTTGATGCATGAGGCTGAGGAAGCTGGTGAATCAAGTCAGGCAATGGGTTGAAAGTTCTATGAATTGGAGGTTAGATGTAAGGAGCCAGATGCAGGATCCAGGGTAAGAGAGCAATTTTGTCCAAAACAGTCATAAACTGGAGCCAGACCAAGGACCAAGGAAAAGAAATGATGGTGACTTGAGTCACATCCTGTAATAAGGTGGGGTCATCTTTAATCCTTAGTTTCACTGTTATTTTTATTCCTCAGCTCCACATTAATCCTTACTCCTTAGTAACTCATTTAAAAATGGATTCATAATCATACTCATAGAGGCTAGGTTTTCAATACATCACAAAACAGAGAAATCTGTTTTAATAATAATAATTAATAATCCATATTTGTACCCATTAGTTGTCTTGCAGTCACTAAGTGAAACACTATTTTTTATATATATAATAAGAGGAGAAGGGTTGTTAATATATATATATAGAGAGAGAGAGAGAGAGAGAGAGAGAGGGGTTCTGGTGTGGTGCTGTGGGTTAATGCGTCACACTGCAAAGCCGTTTGAACTGCAAAGTTGGTGGTTCAAATTCACCAGTTACTCCTCAGAAACCCTATACAGGGTCTCTATGGGTTGGAGTTGACTCGATGGCACTTAACAACAACAGCAACAACAGTAGCATAGTGGTTACGGGTCAGGCTGCTAACCTCAAGGTCAGCAGTATGAAACTACCAGTCATTCCACGGGAGAAAGATAAGGCTTTCTGCTCCTGCTCCTGTAAAGATTTACAGCCTTGGAAAACCTATACAGGATCGCTATGAGTCGGAACCAACCCAATGACACATAACCACCACTATATATATATATAGGTGGTTAGATATATGGATTATATACGTGGATTCTTTGGGCAAATTACTTAGTGATGCAGAAAGCATCAAAAGTAGATGGAAGGAATGCACAGAGTCACTGTACCAAAAGGAAATAGTTGAAGTTCAACCATTTCAAAAGGTAGCATATGATCAAGAGCCAATGATACTGAAAGAAGAAGTCCAAGGTGCATTGAAGGAATTGCAAAGAACAAGGCACCAGGAATTGATGGAATAAAAATTGAAATATTTCAAGAAAGTGAGGTGGCACTGGAGGCACTTACTTATCTATGCCAAGAAATTTGGAAGACAACAATCTGGCCAACTGATTGGAAGATATCCGTATTTGTGCCCATTCCAAAGAGAGGTGACCCAATGGAATGTGGAAATCATGGGACAATCTCTTTGATAGCCCATGTGAGTAAAGTTTTATTAAAGGTAATACAGAAATGGCTGCAATCATACATTGACAGAGAACTTCCAGAGGTTAACAGAGAACTTCCAGAGGTTCAAGCCGGATTCAGAAGAGGTCATAGAATGAGGGATATCATCGCTGATGTCTGATGGATCTTAGCTGAAAGCAAAGAATACCAGAAAGATGTTTACCTGTACTTTATGGACAACACAAAGGCATTCATTTGTGTGGCTCATGACAAGCTATGGACAACATTGCAAAGTATGAGTATTTTGGAATACAGAATTGTGCTCATGAGGAATTTGTAGAAGGACCAACAGGCAGTTGTTTGAACAGAACATGGGAACACTGAATGGTTTAAAATTAAGAAAGATGTGTGAGAGGGTTGTGTTCTTTCACCATTCTTGTTCAACTTGTATAGTGAGTAAATAATCTGAGAAACTGGGTTATATGAAGAAAAACGTGGCATCAGGATTAGAAGACTCATTAACAACCTGTGATATGCAGGTGACACAACCTTGCTTGCTGAAAGTGAAGAGGACTTAAAATACTTGCTGATGAAGATCAAAGACCACAACCTTTGGTATGGATTACATCTCAATGTCAATAAAACAAAAATCCTCACCACTGGACCAATAAACAACATTGTTATCAACGGAGAAAAGATTGAAGTTGTCAAGGACTTCATTCTTCTTGGATCAACCCAACAGTCATGGAAGCAGCAGTCAAGCGATCAAATGACGTATTGCAATGGGCAAATCTGCTGAACAAGACCTTTTTTAAAGTGTTGAAGAGCAGAGAGGTCAGCTTGAGGACTAAGGTGTGCCTAATTCAAGCCATGGTATTTTTAATAACCTCATATGCATGTGAAAGCTGGACAGTGAATAAGGAAGACTATAGAAGAATTGATGCATTTGAGTTATGGTGTTGGAGGAGAATATTGAAAGTGCTATGGGCTGCCAAAAGAACAAACAGATCTGTACTGGAAGAAGTGCAACCATAGAGCTCCTTGGAGGCCAGGATGGCTAAACTTTGTCTCTCATACTTTGGACATGTTGTCAGGAGGGACCATTCACTGGAGAAGGATATCATGTTTCATAAGGTGGAGGGTCAGAGAAAAAGAGGAAGACCCCCTACCAGCAAGATGGATTTGCAAAGTGGCAGCATCAATGGGCTCAGGCATAGCAACAATTGTGAGGTTGGCTCACGACCAGGCAGTGTTTCCTTCTGTTGTGCATAGGGTTACTATGAGTCAGTACCGACTTGATGGTACCGAACAAGAACAATATGTATATATTGTTCAATGCACTGAGGTCAGTCCTGATTGTGACTCAGTAAACCTGTATATATATATACATACATATGCATATTTGTTGCTGTTCAGTGCCATTGAGTTGCTTCCGACCCATTGTGGCCCTGTGTAGGATTTCCAAAGAGCAGCTGGTAAACTTGAACTGCCGACTTTGCAGTTCAAACCAGCTTTGCAGTCCAGCACATTAACCCACAGCGCCACACCAGGACACTATATATAAAGTATGATTTTAAGCAAAAAGTAACATTGAATACATTTTGAAATATAATAATTAAAAGAAGAATGCCAACTTCAAAAATGAAGAGGTATTTATTTGAGAATAAAATGTAATACTCAGTTCTTCAGAGTGTATTTAAAAGATGCACATTCCTGTTACAAGTGCATGTAATCTATTGAGTAACTCCTTTCCAGAGCAAAATTCACATGAATTAATATAATTTTTAAAGGAATAATAATATAGTAATCTCACTTCCAGAAAATTATCCTAAGGAAATAATAATATAAAATACAAATAAAATGATGTATAATATCTTAGTTATAAAAATTAATACAATAGGAAAAAAAAGCCTCCACGTATAAGACTCCGGGAACCATCCCAGCCCCTCCTTCTCTCTCCTTCCCCTCTGGGGATCACCTGGCGCCAAGCTGCGAATGTAATAGCTCTTCAAGTCTGCAATAAAAATGTGGCCTTCAATAAAACTGCAGTGCAAAAAATGGGAAACAGAATGGAAAGAGTAAAAATGTCAAAGAAAAAGAACCTGAAGAATTTATGGTTAAAAAAGTGCTGGACCAACATGTTTGTTGTTGTTGTTGTTGTCAGGTGCCATCGAGTCGGAACCGACTCACAGCGACTCCATGCACAGCAGAACGAAACAATGTTCGATCCTGGGCCAACCTCACCACCGCTGCCACCCCCGAGTCCATCAATGATGCCACCTG
>NW_006409031.1:25410-87390 GCF_000296735.1 Chrysochloris asiatica | reverse complement strand
AAACAAACAAACAAACAAAACCTGGTTGTGAACCTCGTGGTCAGCAGCTCAAATCCTCCAGGCCCTCTACGTGAGAGAGATGAGGCTTTCCGCAACTTGCAGTTAAACAGCCTTGTGGCCCAATATTCCGTGTTGTTGTTGGAGCTCCACACTACACGTCTCGCTGCCGGACCAACATGTAGTTAATGGCAAGGTGGAGTATTTCCTGAAGTGGAAGGGATTACAGATGCTGATAATATTTGGGAACCTGAAGAAAATTTAGATTGCCCAGAATTAATTGAGGTATTCCTGAATTCTCAAAAAGCTGGTACAGAAAAAGATGGTACAAAAAGGAAATCTTTATCTGACAGTGAATCTGATGACAGCAAATCAAAGGAAAAAGAGATGCTGCTGACAAACCCAGGGGCTTTGCCAGAGGTCTTGATCCTGAGTGAGTCATTGGTGCCACAGACAGCAGTGGAGATTTAATGCTTCTAATGAAATGGAAAGATTCGGATGAGGCAGACTTGGTGCTGGCAAAAGAGGTAAACATTAAATGCCCTCAAATTGTAATTGTGTTTTATGAAGAAAGACTAACTTGGCATTCTTGTCCAGAAGATGGATCTCAACAATTGTTTGCATTGCTTTATATATATAATTTAGGTCTTGTTTTTTTTGTATTTTGATTTATTAGTGTGAAAAATAACTGCATTCTAATGGAAATCAAGTTTGGTGTGTTTGTTTTAAAACAGTATTGGGGGAGCTGTTGGAGTTTTGAGGGGTTTTTTGTTGCATCAATAACACTGGTTATTTTAAACAAATAAATAAAAACGTTCGTAGTTGCTTCATTTATCAGAAAAAAAAATTCAATACCATGATACAATATTTCCTCTGCATTAGAGAATAGCTATTCTAAATACTGAGAAATTTTATCTAGTCATTACTGAGTCAGAACTTGGGTTTAACCTATAAATATATGCCTAAAGACCATTCTGGGTTTGGGGTTGTTTTTGTGTATATGTAAATTTATTTGATTTGATTTTACATTCACCAAAAACAAAACTCTTCTATACAAAACTGTCATTCACTACCATGGATAAGTTTATATTGTTTCAGGGATGCTATCCTTCTGAGCAATCAAGAAATAGATCTCAAATAAAATTGAAAAAAAAATGCAAGCCATAAACTTTCAAATTAAATAAATGATCCAGTAATTAATTGGACAACTTGAAACATCATTATTGAAATCCATATCGAGATAGTTATATAATTGAAACTGTTTATTTGCAAAATTCCCTGAATGGGAAATTTTACCTCTGCTTAAAACCTCCTTACCCAGGTAAGAAAACTGGACAAATAATACATTTAAATAAATCAAGCAAAGTTGAGCTAAGTGGGCTTTTGAGCCATTTGGAGAGCCATTCCTTTACATGATTCCTGGAATGTCTAACACCTTGCTGGTAAGAATCTAATACAATAGTTAGAAGTGTTGCCATTTAGGACCTGCTGACATAAATGGATGAACAATCTTGTAAACTATTGGCTTGTGTGGGTTTTTGGTTTTTGTTTTATCCCTACCCATTTCTTACATGCAGTTTCAGTCTTCTTAGTATTTGGTTACTGGTTCAGCTGAAACCAGGAAAAGTAATGCAAATGTTAATCCAATTGTATATTATTTACTTTATTGTAAATACTGGTGAATAGTAGTCAATAAATAGTTTTATATTCTTGTAAAAAAAAATTAACACAACAGGGACTTCCAGCAAGATGGTGGACTGGACAGGCACACTACATGGACCCTCTACAATAAAAATATGAGAGACCAAATGAAACAAAAACAGATGAAAATATTGGAACCCTGAACTCTCAACTTCAGAGCAAAGGGTAGAAAAATGGACTAAGTGCTTGCTGGAAGGAGAAGCAGAGTACAGTTGGCATGAGAGGGAGACTGACAGGTGGCAAGACAATCTGAAACTTTTGTGAGCAGCTTTGGCAACAAAAGGTGGCTTGGCAGAGCAGATTAACACAGGCAATAGGAAAGGTGTGATTTCTTTGGTTTCCCCATCATCCTCTGGTGACTAGAGGTGTGGCCAGCTACCACCCTCTTTCAACCCCAGCACAGATCTTACTCTCCAGTAGTACAAGAGCCACAGGGTTGGGAATCATGCCAGTATGAGGCAGATGCCAGTTGCACTACTTTTGCATGCCTCTTTGGTGCCTGAATTTGGATAGACTTGGCTCCAGGTCTACAGAATTTGCAGAGCCACAAGAGTAGCATAGAACCTACTCACAGCTGCCATGTGGTACTAACAGACACTGAAACCAGTTCCATCAAGGGCCTCCACAAACTTCTGTACTGAGTGCCCTGAATATAGATAAAACCAAGTCTGATAGGAACTCCATCTAGGGTACAGAACTCCACTGTCACATCCCTCCCATAGCCACTTCATGAGCTCCTTAGTTTGCAGGACACCCCCTGCTCTCAGAATTTTCTCTGTTCCAGGTCCAACAGCTACACTGTTTTTATGTTTTTGCTTTGGGATTTGTTTTTTGTTTTATTTTTGTTGTTTCATTGTTATTGTTTATTTGTTCTTTCTCCTCCTTCATCTTCTCTTTCCAGTCCCTTGAATTTTATCCTTTCTACATTCTATTTTTTTTCCTTTTTTCTGTTTCTCATTTCCCCTGTTCTCTTTTTTCCCTTTTGTTATTTTTTTATTGCTCTCTACTCTCTTTCTCTTTTTATCTCTCTTCTTCCTTTTTAAATTTCTTTTTTTTATATTATCTCTTTTCTCTTCTTTAACTTCACTTTCCTGACCCTCTTTTCTTTTTAGTTCTTATATATTTTTTTCTGTTTTTAATTCTTTTTTATCTTTTATAATTTTCTCTTTTCATTGTTGGTTCCTTGATTGTTTATTCTGTCATGCTTCCTAGTATGTGTATGTGTGTGGGGACAGGGGTTTGCCTCTTTATCATCTGAAAGGAGACAGTGATTGTGCCCATACAACCCAGTCACAACCATACTCAATGTAGTTCTACCCATTGGGTAAAAGCCAATACTATCTCCTATACCAGCGGACAACACCAGCCAAACACATCTAAACTGAAGTGCATGAATGGCAAATGGAGAACTGTGCACATGATTCCACTTTCTCACTAGGCCCATAAGATAAACAGAAATTAAAAGAATTTGTAACAAGAAAACCCATTTTACAAAAAATACTAAAGGATGCTCTTTGGATTGAGAACCAAGAGCATCAGATAGCAACCTGAGATTAAAATACATGACAATACCACCCAGAACTCAATCCAGATATAGATGTTTTAAAGTAAAGCAAATTGAATATAGGTAATCATTTGTAAGGATTTACACCCTCGGAAACCCTGTACAGGGTCGCTATGGGTCGGAACCGACTCGAAGGCACTTAACAACAACAACAACAACAATCATTTTCATTAAGTACATTCAAGTTGGTTCTGAATAATAGCAACCCTATATAAGGTTTCCAAGGGAATCTGGTGGGTTTGAACCATCAACTACATGATTCAAAGTCCAGTGCTTATCTTACAGTGTCACACTAGGAGTCTGAATACAGGGACTAAGAGATATAAATTTATAATGAATTCAACTACAAAGCAAAAAGAGGGACTAGTGTAGAAACAGAATTTCTAAATGGCAAGGAAATCAAGTAGGTTTCAAGATAAAGCAGACTATTTTAAACAGGGAGAAAAATAAATTTCAGAATAACTTAAAAGAAATGAATACACCTTAACATCAAAACATGAAATAGAAAATCAGAAGGTTTGGTATATAATAAAACAAGAGAAATGAAGAAAATTAAAAGAAGACCCATAAACAAAACGAGTTCAGCTCAGAAAACTATGTGGAACAAGAAATAAGTAGCACCACAAGAAAACACACAGCAAAATCACAGCAATGAATTCACACTTATTGATAATTATATTGAATGAAAATTGATTAAATTCACCAGTCAAGAGACAGAGAGTAGCAGAATGGATCAGAGACAGGACCCTTCAATATGCTGTTTACAAGAGACACATCTTACACCCAATGACTGAGAAAGACTAAAAATCAAAGGAAAAATGTATCAAGCTAATGGTAATCAAAAAAGAGCAAGTGTGATTATTTTAATTTCTGATTAAATAGCTTTTAAGGCAAAAACCAGAAGAAGAGACAAAGAAGGTTATTATATCTTGATTAATGGGTCAATTGAACAAGAGGAGATAACCCTAATACATATCTATGCTGCCAATGAAAGAACCCCAAAATACATAAATCAAACTTTAATAGAAGAAAGAAATAAAAAACTCAACAAAGATAGTAGGAGATTTTAATACACAACTTTGATGAAGAACAGCGCAACTAGAAAGAAACTCAAAAAAGACACCAAAGAACTCAACAACACAATGAACCTCATTGGCATATGTTGTTGTTGTTGTTAAGTGCTGTTGAGTTATTTCTAACCCATAGTGATCCTGTATAGGGTTTCCAAGGAGCAACTGGTGAGTTTGAACCACCAACCTTGTAGTTCAAACAACTTTGCAGTCCAGCACATTAGCCCACAATGCTACACTACATAGCACTAAACCCAATAATAACAAAATGCACATTCTTTTCCAGTGCACATGGAATGTTTTCCATAATAGACCATATGTTAGGACACAAGGCAAACCTCAATAAAGTTAACATCAATATACTACAAAGCATCAGATAACAATGCTATAAAATTAGAAATAACAATAGGAAGACCAAGAAAAATAATCTAATACATGGAAATTGAATAACATCTTGCTTAAAAGTTTGTAGGTAATAGATCAAATAAAAAATGAAATAAAAAATTCCTTGAGTCAAATGATAACAAAAGGACAACTTACTAAAATCTTTAGGACACAGCAAAAGCAGTGCTCAAAGAGTAATTTTTAGCTATAAATGCACACATGTAAAAAGAAGAAAGAATCCAAATTGATACTTTAACCCAACATCTCCAAAAATTAGAAGAGTACCATAGTAAGCTACCACCAGAAGAAAAGAAATAATTATACATCGAGCTGCTAACCTCAAGGTTAGCAGCTCAAAATTACCAGCCTTTCTGCTCCTGTAAAGTTTTGCAGCCTCAGAAACCCTATGCAGGGTCTCTATGAGTCAGAACTGACTCCGTGGTATATAACCATCACCACAGAAAAAATAAGTGAAATAGAATAACAATAGAAAGAATTAACAAGATGTTTGTTCTTTGAATAGATTAATAAAATGTACAAACCATTGTCAAATCTAACAAAAGAGAAGAAAGTACAAATGACACAAATAAGAGATTATATGGGTGATGTCACAACACAACCAGTGGGAATAAAAATAATAGTAACAGAATAATATGAATAATTGTACACCAATAATTTGAAAACCTAGAAGAAATGGACAAATTTCTAGATACACATGTCCTATCTAAACTAATACAGTGCAGTAGAAAACAATTACAGGCCTATAACAAGAGAAGAAACTGATCAAGTCATTAATAACTCCCAACTTTGGACTGCCAAAAGAACAAACTAATCTGAGTGCTACCTGGAAGCCAGCATGGCTAGACTTTGTCCTTTATCCTTTGGATATGTTGGCAGAAGTTACCAGTCCCCAGAGAAGGACACCATGTTTGATAAAGTGAAGGCTCAGAGAAGGATAGAAAGACCCCTAATGAAATGGATTAGCACGGTGGTGGCAGTGATGGGCTTAAGCATAGTGGCAATTGTGGGGTTTGTTCAGGAACAGGCAGTGTTTCATTCTGTTGTGCATAGGATCGCTATGAGTCAGTACTGACTTGATTGCACCTAACCACAACAACAACAAGTACCAAATGTCTTTGCTGGTGAATTTTACCAAACATTCAGAGAAGAGCTGACACCAGTTTTACACAAATTATTCCATAATACAAAAAGGATGGAAAACTCCCAATTTCAGTTAATGAAGCAAGCATAACTTTAATACTAAAACCATGCAAAAAAATCACTAAGAAAAATAGAAAGGTAAATATCCCTAATGAGCATACATGCAAATATTCTCAACAAAATTTTAACCAACAAGAAGCCAACAATACATAAGAATAACAGCATATCATGCCCAAGTAAGATTCCCACAACTTGTTTTTCATACTGTAGTGGCTTACATGTTGTTGTGATGCTGGAACCCAGGCCACCGGTATTTTAAATACCAACAGGGTCACCCATAGTGAATAGGTTTCAGCTGACCTTCCAGAATAAGAGAAACTAGGAAGACAGAGAGACAAACCACTTCTGAATGTTCAGCCACTGAAAACCTCATGGAACACTGTCAGATAACACCAAAATATTGAATATTGAAACATGATGAATAGCACTAGAATATTATCAGATATATTGAGGAAAGATGAGTCCCTCAGGTTGCAAGGCACTCAAAATACAACTGGGGAAGAGCTGTCTCCTCAAAGTAGAGTTGACCATGATGAAAACAATACAGTAAAGCTTCCAGTAATTTCATTTGCTTATGGAGCACAACTCAAAATTAGAAGAAGCGCTTATAAATATCCATTAATAATCAGATCATTGAATGTATGAAGTATCAATCTAGGAAAAGTGGAAGCTGTCAAAAATGAAATGGAACACATAAAGATCAATATCCTAGGCATTAGTGAACTGAAATGGACTAGAATCTGGCAATCATATGGTTTACTATGCCAGGAATGACAAATTGAAGATGAATCGCTTCACATTTATCATCAAAAAGATTTCAAGATGTGTCTTTAAGCATATTGCTGTCTGTGATAGGATAATATGTATAGCCTACAAGGAATACCATCATCCTTGACCAGGGATCATGCTAATCTTCTCTTCATCATTTCAATTTTAGTATGTTGTTATTAAGTGCCTTTGTGTCAATTCTGACTCATAGTGACTCTGCATAGGCTTTCCAAGAAGCAGCTGGTGAGTTTGAACTGCTGACTTTATGATTCAAACCAAACTTGTGGTCCAGTGCTTTGCTGCCAAAGCAAGCAAATTTGTGAAGCTTTCCATATTTTTATTGGAATCCTGGTGTGGCGCTGTAAGAATCACACATCAGGGCTCATTAAGACTTTTGATCACTATCTACTTTTCTTGGTTATTCTAATTAAATATTGGAATGATTCTTACCAACAAAGGAGGATGAACTTGCTAGCAAAAATTGGGTAGAAGGAAAGGTCTATTATGGAGTTTAGATTGAAAAAGGAAATTAAATACATTATGACAGCTCCCTGCTGCCGTCCCACATGTTCCTAGACATATTTTGGAAGAAGAAAACAGAGAACATTCCCCAAATTTTAGTAGCACTAAGGCATTCCAGGTTAGGTTATTTTCTTAAAGTTCCTGCAATCTGATTTTAGATCCTGCAAAACATAAGTTAAGAATCCGGAACAAGGCTCTGGGATTTAATGGAATGCAAACTGAAATATTTCAACAAATTGATGCACCACTAAAGACACTCATTTTTGTATGACAATAGATTTGGAAGAAAACTATCTGGCCAAATGATTGGAAGGGATTCATCATTGGACCCATTCTAAAGAGAAATGACACAATGGGAGGTGAAAATCATTGGACAATATCATTAATAACACATCCAAACAAAATTTTGCTATTTTTTTAAAAATTATGTTTACTAAAGATAATTTAAAAATGACTGCAAAGGTACATTGACAGGAAACTGCCAGAGGCTCAAGCCAGATTTAAACGGTATAGAATGAGGGATATCATTGCTGATGCTAGATGGACCTTGGCTAAAAATAGAAAATACCAGAAGGATGTTTATGTGTGCTTATTGACTATGCAAAGACTTTTGTCTGTGTGGATCATGACAAGCTATGGATAACATTGTAGGGAATGGGTATTTTGGAACATTTAATTGTGCTCATGAGGAATTTGTACATTAACCAAGAGGCAGTCATTCATTCGAACACAACAAGCAAACACTGAATGGTTTAAAATCAGGAAAGATGTGTTCCAGGGTGGCATTCTTTCATTATACTTATTCTATCTGTATACTGAGCAAATAATCTGACAAGTTGCATTATATGAAGAAGAATATGGCATCAGGATGGAAAGAACATTCACTAACAACATGCAATATGATGCAACCTTGCTTGCTGAAGGCAAAGAGCCCATAAAATACTTACTAAGGAAGATCAAAGACCTCAGCCTTCAGTACAGATTGTACCTCAATGTAAAGAAAGCAAAAATCCTCACAACTGGACCAATTAGTAACAACCTGCTATATGATGAAAAAACTGAAGTTGTCAAAGATTTCATTTTGCATGGATCTACTATCAATACTCAGGGATACCACAGTCAATAAATCAAATGATGTATTAGACCCATTATGCAAAACTTCTTTAAGGTTAAGAATATTTCAGCGGTGGCAGAGACAGCCAGGTAGGAAAAGGCTCTGTGGGGGAGGGATTGAAAACCCAGAAAGGCTGCACTCATGGAACAATACCAGAGCTCTGGATCTACCATAAGGTCCAGGATGTAAGTTTCCCACACTCACAAGTGAAAAAAAACTCATGATATAAAGGAAAATACTGTGAGTTAGGAATCACTGGAGACAAGACTCCTTCTGCGGCCACCCTGCCAGGGCAGAGTTCAGAGGGCGGGGCTAAAGCCAGACGGGTAGAGGGAACCTATGCTAAAAGTGGTGGAGTGACATTTGCAAAAGGAGGTGAGGGGGATTCTACACACTTTTTCCTCCTATTCCCTGTTGTGCCTTCTTTGTCCAGCCCAGATGCCTTCATGCAGGTGGGTGCGCACCCTCCCCTCCCCGCCAAAAAAGTCCAGCACTGACCCCACAGATTTCCCACAGTACAGAGAGAAAGAGCTTGGAGGCTACTTATGATGTCAGCCTTGGGGTCACTGTCCTAAAATTAACTTGTGCAGGACCGTTTACTATCTAGCAAGAAAAAAAGCAGGCCCATCAGGCCTGACAGACAAACAATAGAACAATCGTAAAACCCCAACATAAAAGGACGCAACTATCTTGAGAATTACACTGTGCACATGCAGATACCTAACTGACCTTCAGAGACAAAAATAGTGGACAATCTCTCTCCCATTAACTTCTCAATATCTATCTGTGCACCTCCACAGTGGTGACTAGAGGAGAGGCCTGAGAGAGCAGACACCCCCACCCACTGCTGGAGGCTTCTACAGTGCACACACACTGCGTGTGGAGTATGGTGACTGGACACAGTTTTATTTTTGTTTCAAAGTGGTGGGTTTTGTCTCTGCTTTTATATTGCTTCTGCTTTTGGTCCTTTTGATCACACATTTGTCCTGGAGGTGGGAGCTTTTTCTCCCTATGTTACCCAAGAAGAGACGGCAATGTGATCATATAGCCAAACTATTCCCCTATTGAGATAAGAGCCAATAACAGCTGCTAAGCATTACATGTGAAAAGAGAAGCCTATCTCCTGATCATATCCACCAGGAGACACCCAGTAAGCTTAATAACACAAACATCCATTTAAGCATTAAAAAACCCACAAAACTACTGGAAATGACAAACAAAAGATCTCAAACACAACAAATGATCTCAAAACATGTCCCAAAACAGAAAAGACTAGCTGAGACAAATGCGTTGAAGACAGACAAAGGCTCCCCAGAAGAGGAAGAGCAGGTTTTGGATTTTCCTGAGAAGGAATTCAGAAGAATGGTATGGAAACAAATTCAAATGCTCTGAAAAGGGGTGGAGGAAAACAAGGAAGAAGTCAGGAAAGTACTATAAGAGCAATCAAACAAGATTGATACAGAACTGGAAATAATTCAAAACCTGCAAAAAGAGGTCCAGATGATTAATAATAAAATATAAGAAATGGACAATACACTGAAAGGGGAAAGTTGCAGAATAGAAGAGATGGAAGCCAGAACTAGCAAGCTGGAAGACAAAACTCTCATTACTGCTAAGATAGAAGAAAAAGCACAAAAAAGGATTTTTAAAAATCTGAAGAGAGTATAAGATTCATGCTGGATAACATGAAGAGGAACAACTTAAGAATTATTGACATTCTGGAACAGGAAGAATCAGAGAAGTCCACAGAGGAGATAGTTGAAAAGCTTCTGGAGAAAAATTTCCCTAACATCTTGAAAGATGAGAAGATAAACATTCAAGAAGCCGAATGTACCCCAGGAAGGACAGACCCCAAAAGAAAATCACCAAGACATATATAATTAAGCTCTCCAAAATCAAAGACAAGGACAGAATACTAAAAGTAGCCAAGGAGAAGAGAAGTGTCACTTACAAAGGAAAGCAAATCAGATTAAGCTCTGGCTTTTCAGCACAAATCATGTAGGCAAGAAGGCAATGGGGAGACATAATCAAAACCTAAAAGAAAAAAACTGCCAACCAAGAATTGACTATCCAGCAAAACTATCAATCAAATATGATGGTGGAATCAAAACATTCCATGATAAACAGAATCTAAGAGATTTTATCAAAGCCAATCCATCACTTCAAAACATCCTAAAGAGAGTTCTTTGGATTGAAAACCAACAAGAACAGACAACAGAGATTGACAGGCTTGGCAACACCACCTGGAACTCAGACGATGGATAGCAGAGTTCAGAACAGAACAAAACTACAACAACGAATTCAAAGGAGCTGGGAGGTCAACCAAAGATCAAAATAATACCAATGTCAAAGAAGGGATAAATATAGAAACAGAGATCCAGGTGGTGAGGATGTCAGGTAGATTACAAGAATCAATAGATTCTCCTAAATAGAAATAAAAGTTAATGGAGTATAAGGTAACCCCAAAGAAAGTTAATACTTCACAATGTGCAATGAAAATGAACTTCCAAGCAGAACAAGCACACATGAAAACTAAGAAGAAACTGACAAGAAATAGCACAAAAAACACAAACTCAGCACAAGAACAAAGGAACGAACAGCATTACCAAAAAGTTAATCTAATGGCAGCAATTAATTCATACCTATCGATAATTACATTGAATGTCAATGGATTGAATGCACCAGTGAACAGACAGAGAATGGCAGATTGGATAAGAAAACAAGACCCTTCAATATACTACCTGCAAGAGACACACCTTACACATAAAGACAAAAACAGACTAAAAGTTAAAGGATGGAAAAAATATATAGCAAGCTAATTGCAACAATAAACAAGCAGGAGTGGCAATTCTAGTCTCTGATAAAGTAAACTTTAAGACAAAAACAAGCATAAGAGATAAAGAAGGACACTATATCATGATCAAAGGGTCAATTGAGCAAGATGACATAACCATAACAAATATCTATGCTCCCAATGAAAAAGTACCAAGATGTATGAAGCAAACCTTACTAGGATTGAAGAAACAGATAAATCCACATTATATTGGGAGATTTTTTTGTGGGGGTGCACACCCACCTGCCTGAAGGCGTCTGGGCTGGGCAAAGAAGGCGCAACAGGGAACAGGAGGAAAAAATGTGTAGAATTCTATCATGCATTCTCCAGCATCATTTCTATCACCAAGACCATATTTTCCAACTACTGATCCTTCCTCTTTGCTCCCAATCTTTGCATTTCAATCACCAGCAATGATCAATATATCTTGATTGCATGTTTGATCGATTTCAGATTGAAGAAGTTGGTAGAATTTTTCTATTTCATCGTCACTGGCTTTAGTGGTTGGGCATATATTTGAATAATAGTGGTATTAACTGGGCTTCGTTGTAGGTGCATGGATATTATCCTATCACAGACAGTGTTGTACATCATGACTTATCTGGATATGTTCTTTTTTCCAATGAATGCAATACCATTCCTATTCAATTTGTCATTCCCGGCATAGTAAACCATGTGGTTGTCAGATTCAAAATAGCCAACATCAGTCCATTTCAGCTCATTAATGCCTAAGGTATCGGTGTTTATGTGTTCCATTTCATTTTTGACAACTTCCAATTTTCCAGATTCTTACTTTGTACATTCCATGTTCTGATTTTCAATGGATGTTTACAGCTGTTTCTCTTCATTTTGAGTTGTGCCCCATTAGCAAATGAAGGTCCTGCGGGTTTTTCTCCCACACGCTTTACTCCATTCACGTCATCATGGTCAACTCTACTTTGAGGAGGCAGTTCTTCATCAGTCACATTTTGAGTGCCTTCCAACCTCAGGGGCTCGTTTTCCAGCACTATATCTGACAGTATTTCTCTGCTATTCATAAGGTTTTCAATGACTAAATATTCGGAAGTAGTTCATCAATCTTTCTTCCTAGTCTGTCTTCATCTGGAAGCTCATCTGAAACCTGTCCACCATGGGTGACCCTGCTGGTATTTAAAATACCGGTGGTATAGCTTTCAGAATCACAGCAACTCACAAGCCACCACAGTACAACGAACTGACAGACGAGTGGTGGGATATAGTCTTATCCCAGTATTAATCATAAAGTTAAAAAAACAGAAACAACAAATACTAGCTAGGATTTTGGTAGATGGATACCTTCCTACAAAGCTGGTGGGATAGCAAAATATTGTAACCACTATAGAAAACAATATAGTGTTTTCCAAAATGTTGGAAACAGAAATATCATATGACCCAGAAATCCCTCTTCTTGGTATATGTTTTCAAGAAATAAGAGTTGTGACATGACTTATGCTCACCCATGTTCAATGCAGCACTATTCACAATAGCAAAAAGATGAAGACAGCCTAAAAGCTCATCAACAGAATAATGGTTTAAAAAACTGGGTAATTCACACAATGGAATTTTACCCAAAGTTGAAGAATAATGACAAATCTGCAAAACACTTCACAACATGGATTAATCTGGAGGACATTAAACTGAGTGGAATTAGTCAGTCACAAAAGGACAATGAGACTACTATTGTAAAAACTCAAGAGAAGGTTTTCATACTAAAAGAAAAATTCTTTGATGATCATCAGGGGTGGAAGGGAAGAAAGAGTAATTCGCTAACTAGACACATGTTAACATCTGCAATGGGACAGGCAATATACATGAGGGAGGTTTTCAGAGGAAAGATGAGGTAGCAGGAGACACAGGGAGGAGTGCAAGAGTTAAAGAAATAGAAGCAAAGACTGTTAAAGGATGATATATGAAGGGAATGTGGCACTGTAGGATAAGCACTGGAATGTAATGTTGGTTTGAACTGCAAGGTCGGTGGTTCAAAGTTATCAGCTGCTCCTTGGAAACACTATACAAGGTTGTTATAAATCAGAACTGACTCGACAGTACTTGACAACAACAAGATATGTGTATATGTATAATGTGTAAAGATCTGGAGTTAGAAAAACCAAAAAGGAAAACATGCTCAGCATTTCTCAAACTGAGGAAACTGAAGAGGTGCTATAGGATAAACACTAGGTAAACAAGGTCAGCAGTTCAAACTCACCAGCTACTCCTCAGAAACCATAAACAGTCTAGGTATGAGTAGGAACTAATTCAATGGTACTTAACAGCAACAACAATGGACAAAATATCAAAAGAAAATTGAAGATATACACAGAATTACTGTATTAAAAAGAAATGGTTGATGTTCAACCATTTCAAGAGGTAATACATGATCAAGAGCCAATGGTACTGAAGGAAGAAGTCCAAGGTGCATTGAAAGCATTGGCAAATAACAAGGATCCAGGAGTTACATCCCTCATTGCATGTTCTTGCCAGATATATATGGTTCAAGCTCACCAGCCTCTCCTTGGAAACCCTATACAGGATCACTGTGGGTCAGAACTGACTTGACAGCACTCAACAACAAGCAACAACAATAGACATTAAACACTTGTTATATGTAGATATGGAGTCCTGGGTAGAACTGTAGGGTATGCACTCAACCACAAGGTTGGTTTGAAATACAAGGTCGGTGTTTCAAACCCACCAGCTGCTGCTCAGATTTGCAATTACAGGATCACTATGAGTCAGAACCAACTTGACGGCACTTATCAACAACAACTACAAATATATGGTTATAGATATATACAGATATTTAGTTCCTGGGTGGCATAAATTGTTAAATCCTCAATCATTAGCCAAAAGATTGGTGCTTTAAATCCCTCATAGTCACTTCCAAAGAAAAGTCTGGCAATCTGCTTCCAGAAGGTCAAAACCTTGAAAACTATGGAAAGCAATTCTATTCTGAAACACATAGGTTCACTGTGAATCAGAATTGACTTGATGACAACTAAAAACAACATAGATAGATATCAAATGAGAAGGATTTTAAAGAAATTGTGTCGTGTGATTATGGAAAATTGGCATGGTTAAAATCTGTAGATCAGATGAGGGACTTTCAGAACTCTTACTCAGAATAGAAGAAGCTTCCTGCCCCTGAGATCTAAAATGAAACAAGCTGAGCAGTTCTGGGTCACAAAATAGGTAAGTCAGACAATGAGAAGAAGAGTAAAGAGGAAATTCATCTAAAAGTATCTCTTCATAGTATGAATACAAAACAAAACTATGAAACTCCTTTTTATTCTTCAGACCTTCAACTCACTAAAACCCAAAAACATAATGACATTTTGGTGGGGTTTTTTTGGTTTTTTTTGTTTGTTTTTAATGTTTCATTGTGAATTATGTGATAGTTTACATGGGAGAACATTAGTTTTACATTCATCCTATCGTATATCATTTCATTGCTATGGTTACAATCTCCTTCATGCATCTCAACCAACCAAAGGGTATACCCTGCAAGCCTGACCCCTGATCATCAGCACACAGTCCCTCACCCTTTCTGGGTCTAAAGTCCCCAAACGTTCCATCTATCCACGTCATCATCTCTGGTCTCTGCTTCCATCTCTGGCGTCATAGCTTCTCTGGATAGGGTCCCACTTTCTGCTCTTCTCCTTTTGTGAAGGAGCAAAATGATGAACAGGAAGAGAGAAGCTGCTAGGCCATCGAGCAGTGGCGCCAGTGGCATTATGACAGCCTGTCCCCTTCATATCTTTATAACCGTCATCACATCTGATCTCGTCTGAAAGCCAACCTAGAAAACAGAGCTTGAAACCCAGGTGTTCAAGCAGCTAACCACAAAAAGAGGCCCCTTCAAATGGTCTCAATTTGGGGTCTGCTGTGGTGAACAACTCTGGAAAATAAACACACATGCCTCTTGTTCTGATAGATAAAATGGCCTGGCTTTGACTGCTTTGTGGATAATTCTCTGAGGTCAGAAAATACCTGTCCTAGCACCAAATCTACAGTAATTCCCCCTTGCTTACCTGTTGTTCCTAAAGTAAGACTCCTGTCTGAAAGAACAATGAAAAGAATCACAGTGCAGAGAAAAGATGACATGTTTGATTATTGCTTACAAATAAAATTGCTGAATCAACAACAACCATAAAAAAGGACCTCCGCTCCTAGACTGCAAAGTTAATCACACCCCTCATTGCTACAAAATGTCTACCTTTACATTTCCAACACTCATAATCAGTCCTGATAACAGCTATTCACTATTGTATCACAAGATACCTATCCTCATTTCCTTTCAACAGCCCCACCTAGACAGATTGGATACTACTCAGTGGAGATGTTACCTTCCTCCATGCCCTCTTGGATCTAGGTTCCCTCTTGAAAACTTGTAACTCAGTCACTTCTTGCCTTTGTAGCCCCCCCACTTTGGGTAGCCAAGGTCCAAGTTGCCCATCCCTGTTTAAGTCTGTGTATGGAGGGGGTGGGAATGATTCTCACTGTAAAGATTTGTTCCCTCATTTGAGCTACTGCATCCACAGGTGTAGGTTAAGTTCATCAAATTTTATCAGATTGCTCTTTTTTACCTCTTCTTTCTTCTTCTAGTTGAGCTCTGATCATCCAGTCATTGAAGCCAGGTCAAGTGGGTATTATCTGCAAGTGTGGGTGTTCTTGTGCATATGCCTTCTCTTATCAGCTGGACGCTTCACTCTCTACTCTAGTCCTCTGTGGCTATGTCACTGATTCTGGGCCCAAGAGTCCCCAGGTCTTGCCATACTGCTGGCCAACCAGGTCTCCACCTGGGTTCACAAGAGTCTATTGAACGTTATAGGGCTTACCTTGCAGCTTCATTGCTGTTTTTCCCTCACTTTCCCTTATTGGTGATGAATGTGGTCACCAATCAGAGCGTGTATTTCCATTGAGTCTTAGTCTTGGAAGCAAACACTCTGAGGGGACCTGACCACTTGCCTTGATGTTTCCTGGGTGAGCAACTTGCTTGTTCATGTAGTAATCAGTCAGTCTGCCTATATTATTTTGTATTTTTCCTGTTGGTCTTTCTTTCAAGAAGTATCTTCCGTTCTTCTAGCCACTCCAGGGTATTCTGCTTGTCCTTTCAAGTGAAATTTCCCACCTCAGAAGATTCTGGATGTTGTTCAGGATTCCACCTGTGGTCTTATGTAATGCAGAGGCTCCACAGAAAGCCTCCTTCACTGGGCACATTGTAGCCCCATTTTAGGTATTCCAATCAGTTATAGGCAGAAGATGGACTTACAAGCTTTCTATGATAATATTTCTAGCTATTCCTTTCACTCACCCTCAAGTCTCTATTTTACCCTGGGAAACCAAGAGAAAACAAGATTCAAAAGGCAGCCAAGCATCTTAACATTATTTCCCCCACTTTTCCCTAATATGAGTATGACTTTAATGTCCTCTCTTCAACTTCTTGCGTTCAAAGCTGCCTCAGAGGTTTCAAGATGCCACTGTTGGTTGTTATGCTGTACCTCAGGATTTAATTTAATTTTTGTCCTGTTTTGTTTTCAAACTCTCTTTCCCTTTCTACACTCCTGTCCTGGCTTTCCCATAATTAAAAGAAAAAAAAAAACCACAGTACAGGGCCAGCTCTTGGGCTGAGAGTATTTGTGCACATGCGTGGCAGAACCCACCAGTGGTGAGGGTGGGGAGTGTCCTCTCACTCAGGCACCCACCCTCTATTAACCATAATGGAGGTGCACAAACATTGTGGGTAGACGGGGGGAGAGCCAATGAAGAGATGCCAAAAAAAAAAAAAAAAGAAAATCAGAACAAAGCAAAACTGACAAAGTGAATTGTCAACCTTTGCTCCAAGGTTCCCGCAGCATTTTTCCGTGGTGTGTCTGCTCCACTGCTTGGTCTTGCCATTTGGTCTTGCCCAAGCTGTCAGCTCCGGCTACAGGGTGCTGAGCCCAGTGGATTCAAAAGTACATGATTTCTTACTTCTTCTTCAAGTTCCACTAGCTATAAGACTTCAAACTTTAAAAATGTTCATACCTATGTTTTTCCGAGTTTTGGAGCTCTGCTCTGGATCTGCTTTGCCTGGTATTGTGTGGTGTTGTGACAGCGAACTTCACTGCAGCTCCACCCTAGCCACCATCATGCATCTCTACCTGCCGTTTTGTTTTAATACGTAAAATATTATGACTATAAACCAGAGTATGTGCCTTCTCAGGAGAAAGATGCAGCTGTCTGTTTCTATAAAGATTTACAACTTTGCACATTTTAGTAGGTATTTCTCTTCTGTCCTAAAGAATCAGTATGAGTGGGAATGGATTAGACACAAGTGTTATTTTTTATAGATGGGATTATCATGACATATAAAAAGTAATATAATATACACATATAATATAAGATACATGCAGAAAGGAAATAGCTTTAAATGTTAATAGATATTATTTTGGGAGGTAGTGTTATGGGTGACATTTAAAATATTCTTCAATCATGTTTTCTCAACATTAAAGCTATGGGTTCTTTTATATTGTTGCTATTTCTTTTTAATGTGTTTCTGTCAACATTTGAAAGTGTGCAATATCTTTTTCACATTTCAAGCAGATATCATGGTTCATACTGAAAAATTAGGGTCAAGGGACACATTTTCCACTCTGTCTTTATTTCTAGGACACTGAGCTGTTCTCACATATATTTACCCAAATGTATCTTTACTTTCTAAATGTCAATCATGACTCTAAGGGCCCATGCTCTGCAACTGTGGGGGGGAAACAACAAAGCAAAACAAAACAACAACTGCATTTTATAATACAGTAAACTATGTGACCTGACCCAAGCCATGGTATTTTCAACAACCTCATATGCATGCAAAAGCTGGACAGTGAATAAGGAAGACCTTAGAAGACTTTTGAGTTATGGTGTTGAAGGAGAATATTGAAAGTGCCACGGCTTCCAAAAGAACCAATAGATCCATTTTGGAAGAAGTGCAGCCAGAGTGCTCCCTGGAGGCCAAGATGGCCAAACTTCATCTCTCATACTTCGGACATATTGTCAGGAGAGACCAGTCACTGAAGAAGGATATCATGTTTGGTAAAGTGGAAGGTCAGAGGAAAAGAGGATAACTCCCAACAAGATGAACTGGGCAAGTGGCAGTATCGATGGACTCAAGCATGGTGATGATAGTGAGGTTGGCCCAGGATTGGGCAGTGTTTCGTTCTGCTGTGCATAAGGTTGCTATGAGTCGGTACCAACTCAATGGCACCTAACAACAACAACAACAACAACAAGCTATGTGAACCTGGACAAGTGGCATCTTAGCAATCTGTAGTAGAAGGACTAAACAGATCATTCTAAATATCCTTCTCAGCTCAACTCCATGGGAATCTTCCTGCTAACTTTGAGATTCACTCCTGTTCAATGGTCTTAGACACATACAATATATTTTATTCTAGGTAAGTTAAATGATTTGGGGTACAGACCAGTGACTCTGACTGTGCCTCCAAAAATGGAGGGGGCTAAGAGACTGAAGAATGTCAGCTCCAGGATAGTACTATAGGAGTTTTATTAAGGGTTTAATTACATGTGTAGGCCATTGTTAGTAAACCCTTACTGTAGGGCAGGCATGAGTCTTCATGCCACCTAGAAAGAGGCAGGGGTTTTTTTGGCTGTGGAAACCAAGAAGAATCAGTTCCAAGGCTTAGGATCTACAGGGCACCTGGACAAGTGTTGCAAAGGAGTAATTTAGAAAGTGAAAGTGAGTTAGTAGGAAGCACACATTTAGTCATATTTGGGCTTGCAATGCCTGGCTCTTATAAGGTAGCATGCTCTTGTTTTTACAAGTTTTCTCAGGGCCCAAAGGAAGGTGTCACAGCTAGGTATATAGGAACATCTGTCATTTCTGCTGTTGGAGGCACAGGCCACAGTTGCAATATAGGCAGACACAACAAAACTCTATAAGCAGGGGAAGACCAATACCAGTAGAACTCTCATCAGTCAGAAGAGACAGAAGAAAACTGGTTGACCACAGTAGACCAAACATCAGGCAAGTTGGGGCCCTCTCTCTGCTTCTTCATATGACCTAACAAATCAGTAATGTTCTGGTGATAGGCTGGTACATAGATACAACACTCAGTCTTCACTACAGCATATATCCCACCTTGAATAACTGTCAAAACATGCAGAACCATTCAATTTTCGAGGACAGTGTTCTTCATCTGGGTTGCCTTGGCAAGGTTTAGTACCAAACTTTCCTTGATGACATTCAGGTCCAGTTTAGTAAAATAGATCAGAGTTTCAGTTCATTCCATTACTTCTACAGAGCCAAAGGGAGAAATAGAAACAATCAAAAGATTATCTTATTTGTGGAAAACACCATGTGTGCATCACCTTACTTATACCATGGGGTAATTCAGATGTTTTGGTATAGATTCCCTCCAGTTTCTGCAGAATAGGGCAATATCAGAGTGCACTATATTCTAATGGTATAGAAACTGAGGCCACAAGAAGCATCACCCATACAGCCATAGTGTTGCCAAATGGACACAAGGGTTTGCCACCTGTTACTGTACTCATTCATAGAGATGGGGAGAGATCCAATCCAAGTTTTATGAACAGAAATCCAGCAGTCTAAAGGACAGGGAGGATGATCCCTCAAGACTGTCTTCCTGAGTCACAAAAGCAAGCACATTATATAGAGCAGTGTATATCAGCTAAGCATTTGATATGTTTTTCTTTACATTCCACAGTGAGGTGAGTAATAATAGACCCTTTTCTCTTTATCTTGAACAGCATTTAATTCTCATGGTCTTCATGATTTGACTCAGAACAGTTATCTCCAATGGCTTTCAGCTTAATCTAAAGACTTAAGCACATCTTGTCATGATCCACATAGTCAAAAGTCTTTCATAGTAAATAAAGCACAAGCAAAGATCTTGCTGGTATTCTCTGCTTTTAGACAAGATCATTCCGATGTCACTAATAATATCCCTTGATCCATATCCTCTTCTGAATAAAGCATGAGATTCTGGGAGTTCCATGTCAATGTACTGTTTGGCCATTTTTGAGTTATCTTCAGTAAAATTTTATTTGCATGCAATATTAATGATATTTTTTGATGAGTTCTGCATTCTGCTTGGTCACCTCTTTTTGGAATGGGTAAAGATATGGACCTCTTCTAATTAGTTGGCCAGATAGCTGGTGTCCAAATTTCTTGGCATAGATGAGTGAGTGTCTCAAGTGCTGCATCAGTTTGTAGAAAGGTTTCAATTTGTATCATATCAATTCCTGGAATCTTCTTTTTTTTGCCAATGACTTCAGTGCAGCTTGAGCTACTTTCTTCAGTGCCATTGATTCTTAAGTTGTTTTGTGTTTTTTAAATTGGAACTTTTTAGTTAACTTATTTTTGATTAGTTTAATTAAGTACAAAGGTCCAGTTAATCAACTCAGTTGATTGGTTAAGACAAGACACTTGAACTACATAATAGGATTAAAAAGCAGTTGGTCTTTTATAGAAGTTCTCTGGTAATCACACATATATACATACACACAAATTGGTAGAGTACTCTGGATATCCCCCCATAATCTTGTATAATGCACTGTTCACAATCTGCAGTATTTTGAAATCTATATAAACTGGACATGACCAAATTTGAGATGTGCAGAGAATACTGCTCTTCGTAGGGGTTGTGGGACACGAGTGGATACACGGAATCGTCAAATGAATGAATGCAGTCAAAAGACTGTTAGCTTGCTGTGCTGTGCAGCTGTTCTCTCTCGCTCCTGCCTTCTGCTTCTTTCTGCTTCTGCCCTACTGCCTCTGCTGTCTGCTCTCTCTGCTGTCTGCCCTTTGCCTTCTCCCTCCTGCTCTCTGCTTCTTCTGCCACTTCTGCCACCTCTGTCTCTTCTGCCTTCTTTCTGCCTCCTGCCTCTTCCTGCCTCTACTCCTGCTCTTTGCTTTCCTCTGCTGCTTCTACTTCATTCTGCCAGCCCAGCTCAGCAAGTCTTTATTTTTTATACTTAAAATTACACAGTACATGCATTGACACTTTTATCTTTTCTTGAATTATTACACAGTTAGTCACAACATTCTTACAACTGGTCATTAGACAACCTTAACAAGAATACTCTGTGATGTTCAGACTGACCTTCATCTCCTTTCTCAGTATGAGATAAGACTGTTTTTTTCTTGTTTCTACTAAAAGATTATAAACTTTCTATCCTACATAATATGCCATTATTTTTATAATAAAGGTATTCATTAAATCACTTGGAAGCTATGTGGCATAAAGCCCAATTTAGCTACTTGCTGCAAAAAGTGTAGATTATTAAGTCAAAACTATCCTTCACTTAAGTTCATTATTGTCTACTTGTTTACACAGGTGTCTATATGTAGGGGTTTGTGAATTCTAGCTAGTGACTGAATGTGGTGAGGTTTATGGGGGTAGGTCAGCTTGACTTTAATATGCTATCTGCTTTTGTGGCCTCACAAATGCATTTACTTAGGTTTTCTATGAGAAGGAGTAATTTACACAATTTCTCTTTGTATTCAATCCACCAAGGCTGAAAGCAGTTGCTGCTAAGCTAGTTTTTCCTAAGGTTTGTAGAATTCATAGTGAAAGCTGAGAATATTGCCATATTATATATTTTTACAAGTAAATTCAGGGCTAACTTGAAGGGAGGATAGGGGTCAGCTTTTGAGAGTCATTTGCCATGCATAATGTCTCTCCCCCCAGTGCGGCCTTGCCAAGCAATGGGAGTTAAGCGCTCCCCGCAGAGATGTCTGATAAACTCTTGTTTATAAGGTATTTGGGAACTATAGCTATATTCCCAGAAAGATCTCTTTTAAACAATAAAAAAATAAAAATTCTTATTAAATGACAACAGATTTAACAGATGTCTTTGAAAAAAAATTAACTCAAATTCCTACTTTTTCAAATATGACTTCAAAAAAAGTTACTAGTAATGCTTACTTTTAAAATTTAACTGGGTTAATTAAAAAAATGAAGAAGAAGCAAGCAATATAGTATTATTGCACTCCACAAATGTGCAGAATTCCAAAATGTACCATCACTGAAACACTGTCATGCATTGAGGTTTTCCAAGAAGTACAACGACCCAGCCAAAAAAGCATCTGGTCTGTGCTAACAGCTTGCTGTCTTCGGTAGAGAACTTCATAATGTCAGTCACGCTGCTCTGGTAAAAAAATGTCTTAATGTGAATGGTAGGAGGAGCAATGTGTTGATTTGGGATTGAATCCATATGCACATTGAGCTTCATTTCATTGTTAAGAATTTGAACAAGCTGTTGCATAGATGGAAGGTGACCAGATCTCAGCTTTGATCATACAGACACATCATTTAAGGTAATCTCAAATGCACCTAATGACATACACTGGTTCTCAATCATATTGCTCAAGAAGAAAACCATCATACATGCATAGATCATGTTTCTTAGCCTCACTGCTAGATGCTAGGAGCATCCATGCCAAAGAAAGCAAAAGGATCCTTGCCAACAATTATTAAGCCTATTAATACTAATTTGAAGACTGACAAGAAAGATGCTATGTATCTATGTATTGGTTGTGAGATGTAATTTTCTTCTTAAATGTGGATGTCTGGGCACTGCTGGCTAATAACCCACATGTACTCCTTAAACACCTGCTTATTACCTCAGGAAACACAAATCTGGAATTTTAGCAGCATCCCTGCAGCATTGCATCTTTAATTTCTTGTTGCGCATGTTACCCAGGTTGGCCGAGGCCGCACTCTGGACCACCACCAATGCCATTATCAGGAGAAGCAGCAAACACCTCATCTTAAAAGAGGCAAACACTCCAACCACCTTTACTCTGAGCAGTACCATAGATTCTTGGTGATATACTATCTACTGAAATCTTAAATACTGACCATTTCATTTTGGTACAGTTCTTACTTTTGGTTTTCTAGCTCCAAGTCTTTGCACATTTCATTATAATATTTGACTTTGTCTTCTTGAGTTGTCCTTTGAAATTTATGTTCAGCGCTTTGCTTCCTCATTTTTTCCATTTGTTTTAGCATCTCTATGCTGGAGAACAAGTTTCAGAGTATTTTCTGTCATTCATTTTGGTGCTTTCTTTCTTTTGTGTCTTTTTAGTGACCTGTTGCTCACTTCCTATATTATCCCACAGTTCTTCTGGTCTTTGGTATTAGTGTCCAATACATCAAATCTGTTGTTGAGATGGTCTCTAAATTTGGTTGTGATATGTTCAAGGTCATATTTTGGTGCTTACGGACTTGTTTTCATTCTCTTTGGTTTCAGCCTGAACTTACATATGCACAAATGATGATCTTTTCCATAAATTGGTCCTGGTACTTCGTTTGGCTAATGATATTAAGTTTATCCACTTCCTCTTTCCACAAATGAAGACAATTTGATTCCTATGTATGCTATATGGTGAAGTCTATGTGTGTAGTTACCTGTTATGTTGTTTAATAAATATATTTTCAATGAAGAAATCGTTGGTCTTGAAAGTTCTAATGTGTAATATCCAGCATCATTTCTGCCATCAAGGTAATATTTTCCAACTACTGTTCCTTCCTTTTTGTTTCTAACCTTCACATTCCAATGTTTCTAACCTTCACATTCCAATTACCTGTATTTTAAAATATGCCTTGATCGATTTCAATCTAAAGAAGTTGGCATTAGTGGTCAATGTGTAAATTTGAATAATTTGGTATTAACTGGTCTTCTTGTTGTTGTAGTAGTTGTTTTTAAATGCCGTTGAATTGTCCTTCCAAGGAGTAGCTGGTGAGCTTGAACAACCAACCTTGTGGTTCAAACCAAGCTTGTGGTCCAGCACATTGACCTGCAGTGCCACACCAGAGTCTTCCTGTAGGCATATGTATATTCCCCTATCACAGACAGCACTGTATTTCAAGAAACTGAAACTTATTTATACATATATAAAGAGAAGTTTACATCAAGGTAAGGTCTCACACTATTGTAGACATGGGAAAGTCCCAATTCTGGGTCAGATGAATCAAGATTAGCAGGTCAGAGGGCAGCCATGTAAGCAGACCCTGCAGCTCTAGTAGGTAGGCAGATTGACAAGCAGGCAGGTAGGCACACAGTCCTAAAAAGTAAGAAGACATAGTGCTGATGACTCCCTGGATCAACAGTTAAGAGCAGACTACTGGCTCAAGTCCATTGAATTGGAAATCAAATGATGAGCCAAATGCAAGATCCAGACCCACTAGAAAGCAAGCAAACTTTGCCTGAGTGTCTAATATATTGGAAGCAGGCTGCATCCCTGAGGTAATTTCCTTTCAATTTATTGACTGCTCTTAGCCAACCTTAGAGTTTATTGCATTATATTAGATATATAACTACATCTCAACTGCCAAACCACTGAGACACCTGGCCCAGTCAAGTTGACATAATGCATCAACTATGATAGCAGGTCATCTTGAACCCCTAGTCTAGCATCTCTCAGTGGGAGACAAATGTATAATCTCAAAGCCTTAGGCAGCATTTTGGTCCACATTTTCAGGGAAGCCTTGTCTAAAAACATTATTTGCCAGTCCATCATATACCTTGTTCTCTTATGCATCTCTCTAAGATTGTGGGCCTATTACCCTTTTAGATGCACCATTCTGATGTGGGCATCTCTGTTCAGATTTCCTAAAAGGAAATAGGGGATATTCTGCTACATTTAAAAAAAAAAAAAAATCACAGGTTACCATCTGAGATTTGAAGAAAATACCAGGTGTTCTGCAACAGGGCTCTTTCTCACGGGACCTTACCCATTACCTTAAACTGTTCCTTGTGTCCTTGACTGATCTAAAGAGTTCATTAATCCACAGGCTACACAAAGGATTGAGGTCAGTGCTCACATGTTCCCCTACAACCCATGACCCCAGGCCCTGACCAGTTCAGATCATTGATTGATTTACCCTGAACAAGTCTCACACAAATCCGCTAGAATCCTCTATGAACCAGGTGTCTTCTAGTAATAGACTCCTCTTTTAGCCGAGAGAGGGGGTGACTCCAACAATGTTGTGCTTGACATATAGCCCTTGTTGAATTTTACCCAGTGTTTTCATTTAAATAACCAATATCTTTACTTTCTTGAAAGTTTGCCGTTGTTCTTTGGCCCAGTCACAAGAGGTCATCAATGTAACATTCTCATGTGACTGTGATGCTATCCATATAATGAAACAACAAGCCATCAACAGGGAAACAGAAAAGAGTAAGGTACGTAGCAAGCATACCATGGCAAAGAGTAGGGCTCTATATATACCCTTGACATAGTGCCAAGAATGTCTATTGTTACTCCTCCCAGAAGGATATTATCTTATCACAGATAACTTTTAATTCAAGATAGATTTTGAAATGTTATTTTTTATAATGAATGTGATGTCATCCTTCTTCAATTGTCATTCCTGGCAAAGTAAATTATGTGACTTGTATATTCAAAATAGCTAAGGCCAATCCATTTCAGCTGTGGATATTAATATTTATGTATTCCTTTTCATTTTTGACATATTCCAATTGAAAAATGCAGGAAGCACCAAAAGAAGATGAAAGGATACACAGAGTCATTGTACCAAAAGGAAATGTTTGATGTTCAACAGGTAGCATATGGTCAAGAGCAAATGGTACAGAAGGAGGAAGTCCAAGGTACACTGAAGGCATTGGCAAGCAACAAGGCTTCAGGAATTGATGGAACACAAATTAAAATATTTCAACAAACTGATACTGCAATGGAAGCACTCACTCATCTATGCCAAGAAATTTGTAAGATAGCTACCTGGAAAAGTGATAGAAAGATATCCCATATCTGTGCCCATCCAAATATAGGTGAGGCAACAGAATGTGGAAATCATTGGACAGTATCATTAATATCACAGGCAAGTAAAACGTTGCTACTGACAATTCAAAAATTCATTGACAGAGAACTGCCAAGTGTTCAAGACAGATTCAGACAAGGATGTGGAATGAGGGACATCATTGCTGAAGCCAGATTGATCCTGAATGAAAGAAGAGAACACCAGAAAGATGTTTACCTGTATTTTATTAACTGTGAAAAGGCTTTCAATTGTGTGTATAATGACAAACTATGGATGACATTGCAGAAAATGTGTATTCTGGAACACTTAATTGTGCTTATGAGGAACCTGTACATAGACCAAGAGGCACTCATTCAAACAGAACAAGGGTACACAGAATGGTTTAAATTCAGAAAAAGTGTATGTCAGGGTTGTATTCTTTCATTATGCTTATTAAATCTGTTGTTATTTGTTGTTAAGTGCTGTCGAGTCGGTTCCGACCCATAGCGACCCTGTACAGGGTTTCCGAGGGTGTAAATCTTTACGGGAGTAGAAAGCCTCATCTTTCTCCCACGGAGCAGCTGGTAGTTTCGAACCGCTGTCCTTAAGGTTTGCAGCCCGATTCGTAAGCACTACGCTACTGAACAAATAATACGAGAAACTGGATTATATAAAGAAGAATGTGACATCAGGATTGGATGAAGACTCAATATGCAAAATGCAGTTGATACAACTTTGCTTGCAACAAGTGAAAAGGACATAAAATACATGCTGATAAGTGTAGGGGAAACAGGACATGTGTGAAACTGCCTCTGAGGCAGTTCTCAAACCAAGGAACACCTTGATGAGAACCACTAGGAAAACTTTGCATGCCAAAGATTATGGGAAAGGACACACTGACCTAATAGCATAGGGTAGAGTCCAAAACTGGGAGAAATAATCAAAATGTACTTGATCTTTACCTAGTTATTGCTCACTCTTAGCTTTGTGCTTAAAGGTTACTTTGTTAATCTTAAATTTTGGATTTATGTGCTGCCCAGATATGCTTCCTGCCTAAGATTATACTTAAAGCTGTATTGTAGGCAATAAAGTTACTCTTGATTGACCATCTTGAGTCCCCTGCCGCTTTCATTCTGTCTGCCTCCGAGACCTGGTCATGCAGGCTGGTTCCTGCACATAAGATAAAAAATCAGTCTTTGGCATGGGTTTCACCTCAATATAAGGAAAACAGGAATCCTGATGTCTGGATCAATAAATAACATCATGACAAATGAGATAAGGTTGAAGTCAAAGATTACATTTGCTTGGATCCACCATCAACACTTAAGGAAGCAAAAGTCCAGAGATCAAATGATGTATCGTAGTAGGTAAATTTGTTGCACAAGAACTCTTTAAATTGTTCAAGAGCAAAGATGTCACTTTGAGGATTAAAGTGTGTCTGACACAAGCCATGGTATTTTTGATAGCCATATGCATGTTAAAGTTGGACAATGAATATGGAAGACCATAGAATAATTGAAGCATTTGAGTTATGATGTTGGAGAAGAATATTAAAAGTACAATGGACTGATAGAAAAACAAACTAATATGTGTTGGATGATGCACATCGAAAATGCTCCATAGAATACAGAATGGACAGACTTCGTCTTTCACGCTTAGGACATATTATCAGGAGGGACCAGTCCCTGGAAAAGGACATCGTGCTTGATAAATGGAGGATCTGAGAAAAAGGGAAGACCCAGCAAGGTGGACTGGCACAATGACAATGGCTTCAAGAATAACAGTGATCATGAGTTTGGCACAGGATAAGGCTGTGTTTAATTCTGCTGTGCATAGGTTTGCTATGAATCAGAACCAACTAAACAGCACCTAAAAACAACAACAGCAACAATACCTTGTGGTAATGGTAAGTTCACTGTTTACAGTGCTGTTTTCACCTTCAATACAGCCTTTACTGCCCTCACCATCAGGTAGAATTCCTGCATAAAATTGGTTAAGACCAATCTCATAATGACATCCACCCCTGTAATGTCAATGAGTGGCATTGAGGCCAAAGTCTCCAAATACAAGTATACATTCTGATTAAACAGAGTTGCTCTGCTCATTACATATCTTGATAAATTCCTTGTGATCTCTAAGTGGGGCCTACAGCCCCATGTAAGACTCTGACCTTCTAGTGACCTCTGCTTACTCCCTTCTTTCCTAGAGACTGGCAGTGTCTAGCTGGAGGCAAGGGATACTTCCTCTTGGGGAGGATTATCAGAGGAATAAAACCCAATGGGTAGTATAGTTGCTATTACTTCAACTTCTACCACAAATTGACCAATCTTCAGTTGGTTGTTGATCTTTCGTTATTGCTCTCCAGGCAACCAGTAAATTCACTCAGATCGTATCTATGGTTTCTATCAAGGGTCTACTCTCAAGGGGTTTTGGGATGATGTCAACCCTTTTATCCCTTTCTCTTTCTTCTTTTATGGTACATACCCCCTTCTGTCTAGTTCTCCTGGTTTCACCTAAGTAAGCTATTCCAAGCTGTGAAGTGCATGTAGACAATGATGGAAGGTGGGTCACTTTGCATTGCATCTCTGAAGCAAAGAATTTACTGCCTCTCCCCATCTTGGATGGAGTTAAGATTCTTTTACTGATTTTGGAGCTTAACATGGTGCTGTTCTGCAACAGTGTGCTGCTCTGCAAGCAAGTGAAATGCAGGGAAGAGGAGAGAAGGGAAAGCACAGAGGATAAGAAGGTGGCTCCCCCCACATTCTGTATGTGTGGGGGCTTTATTGGTTCAGCTCTCTCCTCCTGGCACTGACTCTCCCTCTACTTTGTCTGCTTCCATTGCTATCATGGCCTGAGCAAGAAGGTGGGGATAAGACAATAATTGAACCCAACTGGGGCTCTAGCTTCTGGATACAGAGGTGGTGGAAGCAGTGATACCTGAGCTCCCTCACTCACACTCTTTGCTCTAGCTCACCACTTGGTCTTTCCCAACTGCTTCCTCATCGACCTCCACTGCTTTAGAAAGTCAGTTATAGTCCCAAACAGGACTGTCACTAATTCCTTCCTAACTATGGTTTGTACTGCAATGCCTTTATGCATCCTTTTGTGGCTAATTGGTCATTGGTGGCCAACTGAACTCCTGAAAGAAGTGACCACCCCTCTTCTAGCCACTTCTGTATGTTTTCTACAACTATGCTGTTGTTGTTGTTGTTGTTGTTGTTAAGTGCCACTGAATTGGTTCTGACTCATAGCAACCCTATATAGGGTTTCTGAGGAGAGCTGGTGAGCTTGTATAGCCAATCTTGCAGTTCAAACTGACTTTGCAGTCCAGCACATTAGTCAACAGTGCCACACCTCAACTCCCAACTATGCTGTATCTCATGTAATTTTCCAGCCATCCCCATACTTAGGCAGTTGTCCACTAGAACATGGGAATATCTTCAGTAGATGCATATGGGCCTGATATCCCCACATGGGGGTCCAGTATAACAATATTTCCCCCAGTGGATACCTTTTCCTTATCATTCATATCTTTGGTCTTCTGACTGACTTGCCAACTATACGGGCACAGAACTGTTACTCTAAATTTGTCTTTAAGCATGCAGAGGGCCAAGACCTCAAAGAACAAGAATGATAGCTTCAGGATAGTAATTGTCATAGATTAAATTGTGTCGTTACAAGATATGTGTCAATATGGCTATGTCATGAGTCTCAGTGGTTTGGCAGTTATGTAATGTGGTAGCTATGTGATGATTACCAATGATCTGAGGTGATAAACCAATAATAGGATTAATGTTGGGCTGCAATACTCTTAATCCATCAGAACCTTGATAAACTATAAGGGAGTATGACCTACAAAACATTTTATCTTGAAAGAGAAATGAGAAAACAGTGACCTACTACTACTAAGAAAGAAGTGCCGGGAGTGGAGTGCCTCCTTTTAACATGTGGTTTCTGCACTGTGAAGCTCCTATTGTTATTAAGTACTGCTCAGTCAGTTCCAACTGATAGCGACCTTTCTCCCTTCATTACAAATCATTGCCTAATTCTGCACATTTGTTATTAAGCTTGAGCTCATTGCTGCTACCATTGTGCCGATCCATCATATTTGGGGTCTTCCTCTTTTGTGCTGATACTCTATGTTACCAAGCATGATGTCCTTCTACAGGGACTGGGCCCTCTTAATAATATATCCAAAGGATGAAAGACAAAGTCTCTGGATTCTAAGGAACATTCTGGTTGTACTTCTTCCAACATACATTTTTGTTCATCAGTCCATGACAGTTTGAATATTTTTCTCCAACACCATTACTCAAATGCATAATTTTTTTCTATTCATTGTTAAACTTGAACATGTATATGTTATGAAAATACCATGACTTGGGTCAAGTACATCTTAGTCCTAAAACTAACATCTTTGCTCTTGAACCATTTAAAGAGTTTGTGTGCAGCTGAGTTGCCTAATGCAATACTTAATTTGATTTATTGACAGCTGTTCCCATGAATATTGATGGTGTATCTAAGAAAAATAAAGTATTTGGCAAGTTCAATCTTATCTCCATTTATTGTGTTATTTTTTATTGGTCCAGTAATGAAGTTTTTTGTTTTCTTTACATTGAGGGACAACCCATACTGAAAACTGTGATCTTTGATCTTCATCAGTAAGTATTTAAGTCTTCTTCACATTCAGAAAGCAAGGTTTTTTCATCTACATATCACAGGTTGTTAATGAATATTCCTACAATCCTGATACCACATTCTTCCTCATATAATCCAGTTTTTCAGAATATTTGCTCATATACAAATCAAATAAGTAAAGTGACAGAATATAACCCTGTTGTACAACTTTTCCTAATTTTGAACCATTCAGATCCTCTTATTTTGTTTGAACAACTGCCTCTTGGTCTATGAACAGGTATCGCATGAGTTAAGTGTTTCAGGATATTCATTCTCTGCAATGTTGCTCATAGCCTATGTGTAGTCAATAAAGCACTGTTTAACATCTTCCTGGTATGCTGTACCTTCAGCCAAGATCTATCTGAAAACAGTAATGACATTCCTGGTTCCATGCCCTCATCTGAATCTGACTTGAACCTCTAGCAATTCCCTGTCAAGGTACTGTTGCAGACACTTATGAATAATCTTTAGCAAACTTTTACTTACATGTGATATTAATGATATTGTCTGATGAGTTCCCATTCTGTTGGGTCACCTCTCATTTGATGGGCACTAATACAGATCTCTTCCAATCAGTTGACCAGGTAACTGTCTTCCAAATTTCTTGGTAGAGATGAGTGGTTCCAGTACAGCATCAGTGTGTTGAAACATTTCAATTTGTGTTCCATAATTTCCCCAAATCTCATTCTTTGTCAGTGCCCGGGGTGCACCTTGAAATTTTTCCTTCAGTAGCATTGGCTCTTGATCATATTGTATCTTTTGAAATGGTTGAACGTAAACCATTTCTTTTTTTGTACAATGACTCTGCATATTCCTCCCACCGTCTTTTGGTGCATTCTGCAGCATTCAATAATTTCCCCATGGAATGCTTTGATATCAAGGCTTGAATTTATTTTCTTTAGTTCTTTCAGCTTAAGTAATGCTGAGTGGATTTTGGTTTTCTAATTCCAGGTCTTCACACATTTCATTGTATTAATTGACTTTGTCTTCTTGAATTGCCCTTTGAAATTTTCTGTCCAGCTCTTTTACTTCCTTATTTCTTCCATTTACTTTAGACTCTTTGTGATAGAGAACAAGTTTCAGAGTCTATTCTGACATCCATTTTGAAATCCTCCTTCTTTCTTACTTTCTTTATGATCTTTTGCTTTCTTCCTCTATGATGGTTTTGATATTATCCAACAACACTTCTGGTATTTGGTGATTAGTGCCCAGTGCATAATTTCTGCCCTTGAGATCGTCTCTAAGGCTGGGTTTTCTTGAGAAGTAAAACACATATGTGTGTGTGTGTGTGTGTGTATATATTGTTGTTGTATTGTGTATAGGGTTTCTGAGGAGCAGCTGGTGAGCTTGAACCACCGACCTTGCAGTTCAAATGTCTTTGCAGTCTGGTACATTAACCCACAGCACCACACCAAGACTCTCTATATGCTTATGTTTATTATCAAGGAAATGACTTACAATTGCATAATACCAGGTCCGCAGTGGAATAAAGAGAGAAAGCCTTTCCCACATGCCCATTGTATTAGGAGTAGGCCACAGCCCCAAGTAAGCATATCTTCAATTTATTGGCTGTTCACAGTCACTCATCATAGAGTTAACTATCAACTGCCAAACAACTGGGAATCCTGGTTCACTCAAGTTTACGCAGAACCCTAACTATTACTGTCCACCCTTATCAACTTGACATCTATATGCTATATGCATAATCTCTAAATAAATGAAATTATAAAGTCTTAATTGCCCCTAACATGATATTACTAAAATATATACAACTGAAAACACACCGACCCACTTACATCTTACATGCCACAAATGAACAAAGAAAAATATTTGATGCACATATATTATATATACACAACATATACTATATATACATATCCATATATGTCCAAAGGAGCTCTGGTAGCATAGTGGTTATGAATCGAGCTGTGAACCGCAAGGTCAGCAGTTTGAATGTACCAGCTGTTCCACAGGAGAAAGATGAGGCTTTCTGCTCCCGTAAAGATTTACAGCCTCAGAAACCCTGTACAGGGTCGCTATGAGTTGGAAACAACTCCACGGCATATAGCAACAACAACAACATATGTCCAAAGGGCATATTCTGCAAATCAGCCTCCTGCTCGTAGACATACAGCCTTATTCAGTCATGGGCCTAGAGTCTGAAACTGCTCTGTCTTCCCATGCTACTGCCTCTGCCACCATATCTGCTTTTGCCACTTTTCTAGGCATGGATCTCATGCTCCACTCATACTCTTCCTTCTTAATGGCCCTAGGATTGTCTGTTTCTGAAATGAAAGATTAACTTCTGCCCCCTTTTAAGTTACACATCTTCTACTATTCATTTTGGCAATTACAATTAAGTCTACTAACAATTACTCACAATTGAAATGATAAAATCCTATCTGCATAATCACCCACTACTCTTTCACCAGACCCATCTGGAAAAGAGGAAATCTAGTCAATTTGGATTCTCCTTTGTCCCTTCATTCTGAAACTAAGCACACCCATGAAAACTTGTAAGTCAGTCATGTCATGCCTTTATATCTGCCCCCACCATTTTCGTTAGGCAATGTCTAAATGGACCATTCCTGTCAGAGAAAAAGAGGAAGACCCCCAACGAGATGGATTGGCAAAGTGGCAGCATCAATGGGCAACAATTGTGAGGTTGGCCCAGGATCGGGCAGTGCTTCATTCTGTTGTGCATAGGGTCACTATGAGTCGGTATCGACTTGATGGCACCTAACAACAACACAACAACATCAACCCAATAAACTGAGGAGACAAGCATGCTCCTTGATCTGAAGAATCTTTTGTTCCAATTGGAATTTTCATCAACTACACCCATAAACAAAAATCCAGTTCAAACAGTTGTAGCAATTTACACTTGCTCACAGTATCAGACATCTTTATTGCCATCTGGTCAGGTTTTGGTCAGCTCATCCTTAGCCATCAAATGGTCAAATGGGTACCAGGTGCAATTTTGAGAGTTTACACACACACCTCCCTGCACTTCAGACCCACTGACCTTTTCTCTCTCAGCTATAGCCCCCATGGGCTAGGTCAGTGCCTGTGGGCTCAGAACTTCACAGAACTCCCTAAACTTCAGACCAGTCAGCATTTACTCTTTTCTCTTATCTTAAGGTCAATGGGTGCCAATGGAACAAGTCCAAACTCAGCCATGTCTCCATTGTTACATTTCCCCAAATTCCACTCACAAATACACCCAGGTGTCACCAGTGAACTATGGCTCACCGGTTCCCTCTAGCTTTCAGTCCTAGAAGGGAGGATTCTCTAATGGGCTGACTTTCCTTGCCTTGATTCCTCTGAAACTCAAAAAACCAATTGTCTGCTATTTTTCTGCATGAATCTCCTGTTCTCTCAACAGTTCTGGGCTTGTCTGCTTGTCTTTTCAAATACAAATATGCCGAATCTGAAGGTTTTTGGTGGGACTCAGGATTCCACCCCATACTCTACAAAGAGGCATATTTTTCCAGGCAAAATCTAACTCCCCTTTTAGAAAATCCAATCTAGACTGAAGGTGGGCTTGCAAGCTTTCTGTAATTATAATTCCCAATATTCATTTCTATCATACATGTTTGTCTATTTTACAGTAACAGGCAGGAGCAACCAATATCCATAATTCAGTCAAACACATACATACAAATAAATATTTTTAAACACTCAAGTACAATTTTTTCTTTTCTCTGGGACTATTCCCATTCATATGCAAATGGATTGGGGCCTCTGGCAGGATAGATTCCAGAAGGTCCTGGACCCCTATCTGTCATTCTGTTCAACTATCATGACATTGACTCCAGACAACTCAAGAAGCTACTACTACTCTCCCTCTGCTGAAGCATCGTGTCCTATGGCTATTCATTCTTTCTCTTTTAAAATCTCAAGCTTCCATGAGCCATTGCAACGGATCCTTATCCTAATGCCAACTACAAAAAACATTTGTGGACCATGTCTGACTTCCCAAGGGGGAAATAGAATCAAAATCAAAATCAGCTAAAGGCTGATTCCTATGAAGTAGACATCAGACATGTCTCTGCCTTTAAAATTAGTCAGTGCACTTAAAATTAGTCAGACTTGAGTACCAAGTTAGAAACTCATTCTTGTGATTTTGATTTTCTAGAATGAAACATGTCTAGGCTGGGTTTTCTAAAAAAGCAAAACAATCGAAACACATATAGGTGTGGTGTGTGTGTGTGTGTGTGTATGCATATGAGAGCTAGAGAGAGAGAGAAGCTTAATATCAAGTATATGGCTTTCAGTTGTACATTCCCTGGTCCCTAGCAGAAGAGAGTGAAAGAACCTTTCCTGAATGTCCATTATATTGTGAGCAGACTAAGGAAGTTTCCTTTATGTTGCTTAGCTACTCATCACCATTCAGCATAGTGTTAACTATTAACTCTCAAACAACTGGGACTCCTAGCCCATACAAGTAGACACAGAACCGTAACTATTATAAGGTAGGATATATTCATGGTCAAATTTTGGCTTTCATATACTTATTTAAATTTTCTTCAACCTCAGTCTGAATTTGCACATGAGCAATTAATGGTCTGTACCACAGTTGCCCCAAGACCTGGTTTTGGCTGATGTTATGGAACTTTTCTACCATCGCTTCCTAAAATATAGTCAGTTTTATTTCTGTGTATTCTATCTTATGAGGTCCATGTGTATAGTTGTCTTTTATGCTATTTCAAAATAGATATTTGTTATGAATAAGTCATTAATCTTTCTAAATTCTATCATGAGATCTCCAGAATTTCTTCTATCACCAAGACCATATTTTCCAATTACTGATCCTTCCTCTTTGATTCCAACTTTTGCATTTCAATAACCAGTAATTTTCAATACAACTTGATCAATATCAGGCTAAAGAAGTTGTCAGAATTCTTCAATTTTATCATCACTGGTTTGAGTGGTTGTTGAATAAAATTGAATAATAGTGGCATTAATTAGTCTTCCATATAGACATATGGATATTATCTATCACAGATGGCACTATACTTCAAGATAGATCTCGAAATGTTCTTTTTGATGATGAATATGATACTACTCCTATTCAATTTGCCATTCCCGGCATAGTAAGTCATATGACTGTCAGATTAAAAATTACTTATACCAGTCCATTTAAGGTCACTAATATCTAGGATATTGATGTTTATGCTCTCTATTTCATTTTTGACAACTTCTTGTTTTTCTAGATTAATACTTCATGCATTCCATGTTCCGATTGTTAATACATATTTACAGCTATTTCTCCTCATTTTGAGTTGTGCCCCATCAGCAAATGAAAGTCTTGAAACCTTTACTCCATTTGCATCATCATGGTAAACTCTATTTTGAGGAGGCAGCTCTTCCACAGTTGTATTTTGATTGTCTTCCAAAATGAGGGGCTTATCTTCCAGTACTACCTCTGACAATATTCTGATGTTATTCATCATGTTTAAGTACTCACTATTCTGGTAATATCTGACAGTGTTTCATTGCTAGTCATAAGGTTTTTAGTGGCTAAACATTCAGAAGTAGTCTGTATCTCCTTTCTAGTCTGGATGTTTAACTAAAACCTATACACTGTGGCTATACCCTGCTGTATTTAAAATACCAGTGACATAGCTTCCAGCATCAAAGCAACATGTAAACCACCAGAGTACAACAAACTGGCAGACAAGTGGTGGTGACGTTCATAGAGCTAGGGAAAGATTGATGCCAAGACACATGGAGATCTTCAAGCTTTGCTGGGTCTACAGATGCTTAACAGAGACAAGGGCCTTTTCTCAATGTTGGTGGTCTGAATTAGAACTTCTCACTTAAAAAACTGTGGGGAAATGAATTTCTAGAACAAAAAGCCATCCAATTTTGATATTTCTGTTATAACAGTACATGATCACACAGACCCTGAAGACTTTCTTCATCTTCTCCTATCTTCTTCCTTGTTATCCTCCTCCTCTGTATCATTCTCACTCTTTTTCCCTCTTATTTTTTTTCTTATGATTTTTTTCCATTGCTGCAGAACCTTTTTTTTTTTTTTTTATCTTTGTCAGAAATCAATAAAGTATACATTCTTTAAGATCGTGGCATGAACAGGTCCATGCTCTTGTCTAACTCACATAATCACAATGGAAACCAACCAAAAATATGTAGGCTGAACCCTATAAAGACTCAGAATATCAAATGGAGTATTAAGCATACACAAAAATTTAAATATTACCTTTAAGTAGTAGAAAACAAAATCTGTCTACTATCTTTACTTCTTTCTCTACCCAGCTTAACTGTGAACATGGAGATTACAATCTGTGATCTGCATCTCAGAGAGAAGGCCAGATTTCTTGCTCTGGGATGATCAGGGCAAATTTGATTGGTGGAATCCTGTGATGTCTGTTCTGATCTGTCTGAAGAACTGGGGCAGGTGCTCCCTTGGTTTGGCTTACCTCAGTGCTCATGAAGGGTATACAAAAAGCAGCAAAAAATGCCTAAAGTCTGTGACCACTCTTAATTGCCTGGGGCAAAATAGTGCAGACCTTTACATGTAACAGCTGAAAGAAATGTAGAATGAGAATTTCTTGCAGAAATAAGTGTCTCCAAAAGCATTAGGTATATGAGTAAATAGAAAAAGCCACATGTTATGCAGTCTTGCTAGAATTTATCTCAAACCCTCACAAATTCACCCCTTTTCATAATATTCCTGAGTTTTCAGGGGAACTGACTCTATGGTGGAGTAGAGCAATAAAAGTTAAAATTATAATATCCTGTGAGGTAAAATGACACAGGAAACAATTGTCTTAAGAAAGGAATGAGGGGGGGGAAATGTGAAACACAATTTTAAAAGTCTTAAAAACAAAACAAATTAACAAAACAAAACAACCCAAACAGATTTTCTATACTAACTGAAACTGCAGGAATTCTAGTGCTATGGGTCAATACACCAACAAGAAAGTTGATAAATTAGTTCTGATATGCTTGTTGTGAGAATTGTATAAAGTAATATGTCTAAAACACCTGTAAGAGGACCTGGAACATTGAGTTCTGTTTATGTCATATCACCTTCCTCTCTACTTAATATTAGATAATGGATTTTTCTTCAGATGATCTTGAATTCATCTGAAACAAAACAAAACAAAGTGTGAATCTTTTTTTGTTTGGGAGAACTTGTCCATCAAAAAGATTATTAAGTTGTTATTGCTTGATGATGCTTAAAACCATTTGTCTTTTACAAATATCTGACGTATATTAATGGAGCTCAAGAATGTGCAGTAAAATTTGCTGAGGTCCTAAAATATTTCAATTATAAAAACGATGTGCAACTTCATTTATAGCTTACTTTGAAAAGTTGAGAAAATATTACCCTATTTTGTATGCATTACATTGAATACTCTGAAATGCTCCATTGATTTTATAATCATTGCGATTTGGTACTAAGTGTTTATTTTGTTTTGTTCCATGGTAATTAGAAAACTTGTTGAGACATTATTTCCTGTGACTTTTCTCTGCCCCCAAATTTGTTGTCCATTAGGCACTCTGGATTTTTGTGAGCATATTCCTTAATTTTCACATTTTACTCCTAAAGAATTTTTTTAAATGATTTTACTGTGAATAAGGTGAAGTTTTACAGAGCTGATCTTCAGTTTTGTATTCAATAATTTATATACACTTTGTTTCTTCTTGTCACATTATCCCCCCCTCCTAAGAATCAGTAGGGTATAGGCACAAGATACACACTAAAAGAGCCAAAGAGACAGAGGTTGAAGCAAACCAGAAGATTTATTAAGCATGGATTTTTCACAGAGAAGAGAACGGGCCTCCCCCTCATGTGTGAGGGGAGGATAGAGTTCCTGGTTTTACTTTTTATACTGTTTTCCCTCCAGGGCATGTTCCAGGTTATCTGACAGTTGTCTCCTGATCTCTACATTTTCCTATCATAATTTCGGGCCCATAATTGGCCATTTCCTCCTGGGTTTGATATACTTCTTTTCCACTACATCAGTCTGTTATAATTGTATTCATGATCAAACCATAATGCTGATATATTGTAGTGGTATTATGGTCAGTTCCTTGGTCACACCATATCAGGCTTATTCTTCTTTGTGTGTGCCTGATATTGGTGAAAGCCACCTACTCTATCTTTCCTTTTACTAGTTTCTCCTACAGGTCTATACAAGGTCTCTATAACTCTTAACCAACTCGATGGCACTTAACAACAACAACCTGACAATCAGGTCATTGCCTTCATTATTTGTTGGTAAACTGTGGTTAGCTCCTTTACTCTGTTCAAACTATCTAATATACACCCCCAAGCCCATGAGAAAAACGAAACCCTAATGCTTCAGGAATATGGACAATGACACATTCTTAGCTGCTTCCTCATAAAAACGGGTATTATTGGATGGCAGGGCTTCCAGTCTCTCCTATCTGTGAGTTAGGGTTGCCACAGATTCATGTCAGAGACTTTGTTGATACCCAAGATCCTAGGAAAGAATACAGGGAACAGTTACACAGGATGTAGTTGGAAGACTTGTCTATTCTGATCTATTGTGTTAAGGGTATTAGAAACATAACTGCAGGTTGCCAGCATTTGTCTGTGAAATACTTCAAGTCTTCTAGCAACTAAAAAGTTTTGTAAATTTAATAGAGATGGCCCAAACAGAATCAGAAGTAATATAGTAGCTAAGGGTGCCAGCAGTGGACTTAACCAGGTTATAGAGGGAGATATGTTTTTATTTGTGATCATAAATCTTGGGTGAGGACATTTCTCTGTTCTTGTAGCCACTTGTTTTCTAGAATATGATGTACTTTGAGTTCAGTTTCTCCTATTACATTTACATAAGTGCAATAGATTGTATTATCAACTGCACAGACTCTGCCCTTTTTAGATAGTAAATAGTCAAGGGCTATCCAATGATGTAAGGAGCTCTGGTAGCATAGTGGTTATGAATTGGGCTGCTAACCTCATGGTCAGCAGTTTGGAACTACCAGCTGTTCCGTGGGAGAAAGATGAGGCTTTCTGCTCCCGTAAAGATTCCTCAGGAAACCCTATGCAGGGTTGCTATGAGTTGGAATGGACTCCATGGCACATAACAACAACAATATACAATGATCTATGGTCAATAAGTCTAATGATTTTTTAATGGTTCTTAGTGATTGTCCAGAATCCTACCCCAGTTCCATCACCATTAAATAAACATTTTGGATGATGACATGGTTATTTATAATTCCAAATGCAATGAATCCAGCAGGTTACTAGAGTGGTTATGTCCAGATGAAATTCTAGCCCTTTTTAGAGAATGCTTGGTTGGTCCAGACGTTCTTCTCATTTTTGGAACATTTCAGACACTGTAACTGAACTGTTAATCTGATTTGTAAATCGTGTAATCAGTAAACTTCAATTTTTTTTATTATTAGCCTTCAGTATGCATTACATCTCAATGTAAAGAAAATAAATATCCTCACCACTGAACTAATAAACAACATTTTTATCAACAGAGAAAAGATTGAAGTTGTGAAGGGATTCATTCTTCTTGGATCAACTAGCAACACTCATGGAAGCAGCAGTCAAGAAATCAAATGACATATTACATTAGGCAAATCTGCTGCACAAGACCTTTTTAAAGTGTTGAAAAGCAAAGATGTCAGCTTGAGGACTAAGGTGCACCTGACCCAAGCCATGGTATTTTCAATAATCTCACATGCATGCAAAAGCTGGACAGTGAATAAGGAAAACCATAGAATAATTGATGCTTTTGAGTTACGGTGTTGGAGGAGAATATTGAAAGTGACATAGGCTGTCAAAAGAACCAATAGATCCATTTTGGAAGAAGTACAGTCAGAGTGCTCCTTAGATGCCAGGATGGCCAAACTTTATCTCTCATACTTCGGACATATTGTCAGGAAGAATCAGTCGCTGGAGAAGGATATCATGTTTAGTAAGGTGGAGGGTCAGAGAAAAAGAGGAAGACCCCCAAGGAGATGGACTGGCCAAGTGGCAGCATCGATTGATGCAAGCATGGCAACAGTAGTGAGGTTGGCCCAGGATCTGGCAGTGTTTTATTCTGCTGTGCATATGGTCGCAACTGACTCGATGGCACCTAACAACAATAAATATAATTTTAACATAAAACATACACATACACAAAGCTAGCTTAGAATTTCACTATTATTGAAGTGTTTTTAAATGATGTAGGCTCCCAGTTGAATAGTATTCTTCTGCATTCACTATTCAGTATCTGGGAGTAAACAACAGAAACAAGATATCTAAAAAAGTTAATTCAAAAATCAATTTAACTCTGACTACCACAGCAAACTATAAAGACCCTAAGCAGAATCTATTAAAATGGTTTTTACGCTTTAAATTACCAAAAAAAAAAAAAAAAACCCACTGCCATTTAATCAATTCTGACTCATAATGACCCTGTATAGTGTATCCAAAGCTATGAATCCTTACAGGAACAGAAAGCCTCATCTTTCTCTTACAGAGTGACTGGTGAATTTGAACTGCCAGCCTTGCATTAGCAGCCCAATGCTTATCATACAGAACCACTATTAGAAGACCAATAATTTTTACTTGAAATCGTTGGCAGATTTTAATATTTTTTCATCATTAGTATTTTCCTTATCCTTGACATACATTCAAAGGGTCAGTTTTTATACATTCACATATATTAGGGCTAGTTGTATAAGTATTAACAGTTGTTAAGCTTTTCACAAAAAAAGTAAATTATACATACAAGTGCATGTAAACATACACACAAAAAATCAAATTTTATACAATTTGTTATTCACTTCCTAGTTCATCTGCAGATTATGGAAAATGAAAATTTTTCATAATAAGTAAAATTTTTAAAAATATTTTATATACAGTTCATGATTTTATCAAAATAGAATTATGAGCTAAACACTCTTATACAACTCAGCATGTATTACAAATGGGACCAACCATGCCTTCCACATCACTGTTGATTCAGCTGGGTTCAATATTTCATTGCAATGGCCACACAAAACTCAGAAAGCATACTTACAGTTATGAGGTTAATTAAGAAAGGTAAAAGGTTATATTCCAGAATCAGAATTGCTCAGGGTACAATTATTCCAGTTAGGAGAGCATCTTCTCATCCTTACCCAAAAGCAGGTCTTTGTTTGACCCTTGGCCCCTTGACCTGGCTACATTCCTGCTCAGGCAATATTACAAAGCTCTCTTAAGGCTCCTGATAAATACATAAAGGATACTTCACTCAACTATAAGCCTCCACCAGAAAACCTTGTGCTCTGGTTGTAGTTCTGCTACTGCTACCCTTCTGACAATCCTCTGGCTTCATAGCTATCTGTCCCTGGGTCAAAGTGTTAAAGTGTGTAGTAATCTCAGGGTCTAACAGACTTGCTTCACTCCTGACTCTTTTCCTTGATGGCAGTGAGATTTGCTATCCCTGCTTCTGGAATGGCTCATTTTATATGCATGTTAGAGTTACAATTTTTAACAATCACAATTCTGTTAACAACCACAAATAATTGAATCATATAATCCTATAAGCATCTTCCCTGTCCTTCTCTTAACCAGACCCATTAGGGCAAACCGTTGCTTAGAGGGACTTACAAAGACTGTAGACAGAAGAGTCACAGGAAGTAAGTCATTCTATTGCAGCATGTATAAAATAATTCCACTCTCTTCCTAGATGAGTGAATAATAGCCTTCTAGCCCCAGGAATTGATGGAATAAAAATGGAAATCTTTCAAGAAAATGAGGCGGCACAAGAGGCACTCACTCATCTTTGCCAAGAAATTTGGAAGACAACTATCTGGCTGACTGATTGGAAGAGATCCATATTTGTGCCCATTCCAAAGAGAGGTGACCAAACAGAATGCGGAAATAATCAGACAATCTCTTTGATATCCCATGCGAGTAAAGTTTTGCTAAAGGTAATACAGAAATGGCTACAATCATACATTGACAGAGAACCTCCAGAGGTTCAAGCTGGATTCAGAAGAGGCCATGGAATGAGTGATATCATTGCTGATGTCCAATGGATCTTGGCTGAAAGCAGAGAAAATCAGAAAGATGTTTACCTGTGCTTTATTAACCATGCAAAGGCTTTCAATTGTGTGGATCATGACAAGCTATGGACAACATTGTGAAGTATGAGTATTCTGAAACACTTAATTGTGCTCATGAGGAATCTGTACCTAGACCAAGAGGCAGTTGTTCGAACAGAACATGGGAACACTGAATGTTTTCAAATTAAGAAAGATGTGCGACAAGGTTGTATTCTTTCACCATACTTATTCAACCTGTATGCTGAGCAAATAATCTGAGAAGCTGAGTTCTATGAAGAAAAATGTGGCATCAGGATTGGAGGAAAACTCATTAACAACCTGCAATATGCAGATGATACAGCCTTGCTTGCTGAAAGTGAAGAGGACTTAAAACATTTACTAATGAAGATCAAAGAGCACAGCCTTCAGTATGGATTATATCTCAATGTCAAGAAAACAAAAATCATCATCACTGAACCAATAAACAACATTCTTATCAGCGGAGACAAAATTGAAGTTGTCAAGGAATTCATTCTTCTTGGATCAACTAGCAACACTCATTGAAGCAGCAGTCAAGAAATCAAACGATGGATGTATTGCATTAGGCAAATCTGCTGCACAAGACCTTTTTAAAGTGTTGAAGAGCAAAGATGTCAGCTTGAGGACTAAGGTGAGACCGACCCAAGCCATGGTGTTTTCAATAACCTCATATGCCTGTGAAAGACTATAGAAGAATTGATGCCTTTGAGTTATGGTGTTGGAGAAGAATATTGAAAGTGCCATGGACTGCCAAAAGAACCAATAGATCCGTTTTGGAAGAAATGCAACCAGAGCGCTCCTTGGAGGCCAAGATGGCCAAACTTCATCTCTCATACTTCAGACATATTGTCAGGAAGGACCAGTCACTGGAGAAAGATATCATGTTTGGTAAGGTGGAGGGTCAGAGAAAAAGAGGAAGACCTCCAACAAGATAGATTGGCCAAGTGGCAACATCAATGGAGTCAAGTATGACAACAGTGGTGAGGTTGGCCCAGGATCAGGCAGTGTTTCGTTCTGCTGTGCATAAGATCTCTATGGGTCGGTACCAACTCAATGACACCTAGCAACAACAAGTACATTTTGGAAAGTAATAACTGATGGTCTTTGATTATTTGCTCCATTCATTCTTTATGAGGAAGCATTATCATTGGAATGGATACATTGGAAAAGAGAAAGGATCAGTAGTTTGAAAATGTGGCTTGAGCAATACAAACAATGCTGGAGATTGCGTGATATAATTTTGCAAGACCAATGGCATATTCATTGCAGATAATTTTTAAAAACACTACACATGGAACTCAATAGATAAAATTTAAAAAAATTTAAAGCAAATTGACTACATCTGTGGGAAGAAATGGTGGAAAGATCCATATCTTCAGCCAAATTCAAGCCAGGGGCAGACTGAGGAGCAGAGCATCAATTGCTCACATGCAAGTTCAGGCTGAAATGAAGAAAAAGTAAAACAACTCCATGAGAGTAAGATTTAACCTTGAACATAGCCCAACTGAATTTAGAGATCATCTCAAGAACAGATTTGATGCATTAGACACTAATAACCCAAGACCAGAAGTGTTGTGAAATTACATCAATAATACCAAACAAGTCATTAAGAAGACAAGATAGACGGAAAAGACCAAAATGAATATGAGAAGAGACTATGAAACTTGCTCTCCAGGATAGAGATGTGAAGCAAATAAAAGCAATGAGGGGTAAAAGAGCTAAACAGAAAATTCCAAAGGGAAACTTGAGAAAACAAAGTCAAGTATTACAATGAAATGTTCAAAGACCTGGAGTTACAAAACAAAAAGTAAAAATCCATCAAACACTTATTTCTCAAGCTCAAAGAACTGAACAAAAAAATTCAAGCCTGAACTTGCAATATTGAAGGATTCTATGGGCAAAATATTGAATGATGCAGAAAGCATAAAAAGAAAACACAGAGCCACTATGCCAAAAAGAAATGGTTGATGTTCAACAATTACAAGAGATAACACATGATTAAGAATCAATAGTACTAAATAAAGAACTTCAAGGAGCACTTAAGGTATTTAGTAAAGAACAATGCTCTGGGGATTGATTGACTACAAAATGAAATCGTTCAACAAAATAATACAGCATTGGAGGCACTCAGTTATCCGTGTCAAGAAATTTGGAAGACAGCTCTCTGGCCAATTGATTGGAAGAGATCAATATTTGTGTCTAAATGGATATATGCTAAATACATTACAACCATAAACTGATTGTGTGGCCAGCAGAAAACATTAAAAAGTGTCCTTAAAGCAGAAGAAAATGATTTTATGTGGTATCTTTACAATTCAGAAAGGAATGAAGAAGAAAAGAGAGGATACATGCACAAGTAATTTTAAATGAGTATTTGTCCTAAAAATTAAAATTAATAATCTATAAGGAATTGAAATATACACATAATATAGCGGATAAGACTGAAGGATGGTTAGTGGAATTGAAGTATTATATAGGGCATACATTCATTGTCTGGGAAGTAGTACAATTACTGAATTTTGTTATACTTTAGTTAGTTAAATCTTTATGTTGTATTATGTTAGGTAGCTAGCTATCCAATGAACAGTAAGTTAATGTATTAAAAACTACTGAAGCAGAAACCGTAGTCCTGGTGTGGCCCTGTAGGATAAAGCCCTAGGTCACATGGTTGGTGATTCAAACTCACCAGCAGCAAATTGGAAACCTTATACAGTGTTGCTATGACTCAGAATCAATTCAACAGCACTTAACAATAGCAGTAATAACAAAGAAGAAATTTTAAATTACAAAATCACAATCAAAAGTAAATAGTAAAAGAGTATTAACAAATGGACCACACTAGATGTAATACATAGGAAGAATCAATTCATTTGAATTATGGTGTTGGAGAAGAATATTAAAAGTACCTTGGACTGCCAGAAGAACAAATGAATCTGTGTTGGATAAGGTACAGTCAGAATGCTCCTTAGAAGCCAGAATGGCAAGACTGTTTATCCTATTTCAGACTTGTATTAGGAAGAATCAGTGCCTGAAGCAGGACATCATGCTTGGTATAGCGAATGGTCAGCAGAACAGAGGAAAAGCACCAACACGATATATTGACAACAGTGCCAGAAGCAATGGGCTCAAGTGTAGCAATGATTGTGAGGATGGCACACATTCTGTTGTGCATAGGGTTGCTATGAGTTGGAACCAACTAGATGGTTCCAGACAACAACAACAAAAAAGTTGATGTAATTGAATTGTGGTGTTGGCAAAGAATGTTGACTATACAGTGAACTGTCTGAAAAATTAACAAATAAATCTTAGAAATATACAACCAAAATATTCCTCAGAATCAAGGATAAGGAGACTCTATCTCCCTTACTTTGGGCATATCATTGGGAAAGAGCATTCAGTAGAAAAGGATATCATGTTTGGTAAAGTAACACAAGGGAAACCTTTAACAAATTGGATAGAAACAATAACCATAACAATGAATTCAAACATACTATTGATCATAAAGATGGTACAGGCCTATAAAACATTTTGTTTTGTTATACAAGAGATTATACAAATTGCAGCCAACTTGAAGATAACTAACAACAAGGAATTTGAGGGGGTTTTTCCATGCACACAATGGGAAAACCCTAAAATCTTTAAGCTTGACAAGTTTTGAGGTAGTTCAAGGTTATCTTAAGCGACCTCCAGATGGTTAGACTACTGTCTCCCTCACCTATCAAATCCTATTTTTATAAAGATATAGATCTTCTCAGAACCTAGGAATATTTTGTTGTTTTTGTTAAAATACAACTATATAACTTGAAGTTTGTTACTGGAATTTTTGATCAAGTAATGGCACATTTATATATCTTATACCCTGGTCTCTTTACTGCAAAGAACAGTACGCATGGGATGAGAAACAAACAAACACAAAGCCTTGCTATGCATCTGACAGAAAATGTGTTTATATTTCAGGGCATTCTGGATAGATGTAAGCTTGATTTCAATGGTAGGATCCAAAGCATCAGATATGACCAGGAAGGAAAGCACAGTTCAGAAAGAAAAGCCTCTAAGAGGGTTGTTTCATGACCTCCAAAAGATTAAATTCCAATATTGCCTACTCGTAGATTTGGGACAGAGGATATCTTTATCTAACTGCCTAATGCTTGGAGACATAAAGGAGCAATATAAAATAAACAACAAACATGTGCTTTAGTTTAGGATCTCAGTGCCAACATTTAGCTTTACACAGAGGACCACTTACAAATTATTTAAAGCATTAACTTTGTTAATATGTTAAGATAACTAGTACATATAGCTGGCATATTATAGATATTTTATAATTTATAGAGAATAGAATAACATAATCTTATTTTAAGCCAAAGAACAGATTCCATACATCAGAGAATATTCTACTGAATAAATTTCTGTAGAAATATTAATCTTACACTTACACTAGTTGTCTTTCAAAATGTGTGAGTTTGCTGGAAAAGTTCAGAACTTCTTATTGAATAAAAGATGACTTCCTATTCTTTGTATTTTACCAAGTTTGTTTTCTCAGGGAAATTAATATGACTAGTCACATTTTAAAACTCTGTAAATTCCTGCACTACCTACCCCTGTGTTGCCTACAGCAATTTAGCAGGAATGCTAGGCCCTGGTCAAATGGATCCTGTGGGCCAGTGGAGTAAGCAGTGGAAGACTGATTTGGGGTTTAATTAGAATCTGATGAAAAAATTTAAATGCTAATCTTTCCCTCACTGGTAGATTCAAACTGCCAACCTTGTAGTTAGTAGTAACCCACTACGCTATCATTGCTCCTTAATAATGATAATAATGTTGTTTTTGTCAAGTGCTTTTGAGTCAGTTCTGACTTATAGGGACCCATAGGGTTTTCTTAGGAACATCTAGTGGTTTTGAACCAACAACATTGTGGTCAGCAGTCCAGTGTTTATCCTATAACACACCAGGACTCCTGACCCTAAATATAAATTCTAATCATAAATTCTGAATTACCTATTTATTTGTTATATTTTTAGGGAAAATTTTATAAATTAGTTGTTTTTGTTTATCTCAAAGAACAAAGACTATCATTAATAGTTTTCTGGAAATGTGGGCTTTATCATTGAGATGACAAATATCCCCAATTGAGATCTTCACCTTAAATCTGTCTTAATCTAGATTGACAAATTTTTTGTTTATATTATAATTTATTTTCTTAATATAAACTGTGGTCATTTGAATTAAATAGCATTTAAAATTAGAAGGAAAAATGTAAGTGTATGATTTAACAAGTTTAGCATCATATTCTTTGCAAATGCAAAAACAATGGTGATAAGTGAAACCACAAAAGCATTGTAGATTTTTATTCTAGAATGGTTCTTTTCTTCAGTCTCTTAGTTTCAGTATTTCTTCCTGCTTCTCTCCCTCCTTCTTTTTCTATTTTACTTCCTTTTTATGCCTTCTTTTCTTCTCCCCTTCCTGACTCTCTGCCTCTCTTGTATTTGTACATTTTTCTCTTTCTCCTGTTTCTGTCTTTATGTTGCTTTCTTTTTCCACTGTAGCAGTTCAGTGATACAGTGATAAATAAGACAAAGCCTCTGTCAGTGAGCAGCTAGAAGACATATTCTAAAAAATTAAAACAGTTTTATGACACCAGGCCCACCACAGTTGCTCAGTACTTTACAATATCTACTGGATGTTTACTATTGTCCTTTAACTAACCTCCCATCCCAGCTTCTCCACCATAAAACAACACTTGCTTGCTACTAAAATCTAGAGCATTATTTGTGTGTATATGAGTGTGTGTGAGAGACAAAGAGAAAGTGAGAGAGACAGATAGCATGTATGTGTGAAACTGAGTGTTTGAATATGCACAAGTGAGTGTAAGCCCCTATTCACAAGTCATCATTGATGCCCTACTTAAAAAAAAAAAGAAAAAAAGATTCCAATGTGAATTAAAAGCACCACAATGTTGATATCTAATACTATTCTTCAAACCAAAAATCTAGGAACCCTTAGAGAATCTGAAGAAGCTTCAAAAAAATAGAAACCTGCTTTGGTGAAAAAACTCCAAGGAAGTTGTGCCAAGATTTTTTTTTTTTTTTTTTTTTTAAATCATGATAATATACTTACCAATTATTTGAGGGTAACAAGGGCTGTCCTAAGAGAATTTCACAGGGAAACCTTACCCCATCCATGATATAGCCTTGATCCACCTCTTCAGATTTCATTTTGTTCTCCAAACTCAATGAACTTTTAAAAGTACTATAATTTGAGTCCCTCCAAGGGGCTCTGGTAGCATAGTGGTTATAAATCAGGCTGCAAACTGCAAGATCAGCAGTGCGGAACTACCAGCTGTTCCGCGGGAGAAAGATGATGCTTTCTGCTCCCGTAAAGATTTACAGCCTCGGAAACCCTGTACAGGGTCGCTATGAGGCTGAACCTACTCCACGGCACATAACAACAACAACAGCATGGCAAACGGCCATTTTGAAGTGGTATAAATTAAAGGATGCAGAATTCTTGAGGGAAGAATGGACAACTTAGACATTGGCTACCTAAAATGGGGAGCTATAAAGGCACAAAATGACTAGCTTACAATATTTCAAGACAGGGTTTAATTTCAGAGGGTGCAGGGGAAGGTAGAATCTCCACTGAGTGGTTTTCAATCTCTCTAGATGGGGCTGATGAAAGGAGATGGGGATAAGACTCTTGTGGTTCAATAGTGAGTAATTGTTATCATGATTGATTGTGATTGTTACAACTGTAAAGGTAAACGGTTTGTAGCAAAAAGAAGAAAGTAGTTGATCTTGCAATCCAGGAGCGGAGGACCCTGGGACCATCAAGGGAGAAGAGTGGGAGGGGAGTGTGGGACCCTATTCAGAGAAGCAGCAACACCAGAGCTGGCGGCAGAGATGACGAAGTGGAGAGATGGAACAGCTGGGAACTCAAGACTTACCATATCTGGCCACTTGAATTGAGCTCATTAACACTTTTTGAATTATGATGTGAAGACTTGTCATAAATGTTGACAAGGAGAAGTTAAGAGGATATAAAATGTTTAATCATTAAAGGATAAAATCACAGTTCCCATTTAGTCAATTCCAGCTCATGGTAACACCACATATGTCATGGTATGTACATTGTGCTCCATAAGGTTTTCAATGGCTGATATTTTTCTTGGGATTACAATGTCAGGCTTTTCTTCTGAGTTACCTCAAAGTTCCAAACATTCAGTTAACAGCTAAGTATGTTAACTATGTGACATCCAGAGAATATTAAAATATTGAAATCATTTATTTCAGTCTCTCAAATGAGTTAAAATAGGCTGGAATTTTGTATATTTGTGTGCTTTTTTTTTTTGCTTCCTCACCAGTCATGCTGTAAATAGTAGAAAACAGTTACATTTGAGCTGACACCCTTCAGACACTATTTGTTTTATTGCACTTGGGATGCTTTTGTCCTGTTTCATTGTGGGAAACACAGTGACAACTATGTTGTTGTTGTTAGGTGCCATCTAGTGAAAATTGTGTAGCGTAGAACGATTAGAGAGGAGAAGAGCAATAGCCGGCAGATTTTTTGCAAATACGTCTGTAATGTCTCACAACAAAAGATTCTGAGAATTTAGAATTTGAAGGGAGACACAGATAGAAAAGGGATATGAATCGTGATGGGATAAGTCAGGCTAGATCTGTGGAGCAAGGTGGGTCTTCATTAAATGTGGAGGTCCCAAATGCCAAATTTTGTGTCGTAGTGCTCTCTAGGCAAAACAGCACATGCTATTTGAATGGGGATGGTATGTCTAATGGATGAGGATAGTATGTCTCTTTCATTTCCTGTTTGGTAAATCCTCATATGTTTGTAATAAAGCATTTGCCATTTCCACATTTTTTTGCATGTAAAATTGACTGACATTAATGATGTTCATCATGTTGGGCAACCATCAAAACTATCTTTTCACATGTTTCATCACCTTCAAACGAAGCTGAATACCTCCTAAGCAATAAATCATCCTTTCCTCTTCCCTCTCATCCACCCCTAGTAATAACTAATGAACTTTAGTGTCTGTGCATTTCTCTATTCTAGGCAATTTATGTGAGTGATACCATATAATATTTATATTTTTGTGACTGACCGATTTCAATCAGCATGAATTTTTCAAGGTTTATGCATACTGTAACATGTATCAAGACTTTATCCTTGTGGCTAAGTAATACTCCATTATATGTTGTTGCTATTGTCAAGGGCCTTCGAGTTGGTTTTGACTCATAGTGACCCTGTATAGGTTTTCTACAAAGGAGTGGTTACAAATTAGGTTCAAACTGACCTTACAGTCTAGTACTTATCCTATAACACCACATCAGTACATATTTTTATCTCTTTATTTGTTAATGGACACAGGTTGTTTCTATGCCTTGTGCTAAGTGCTATCAAGTCTGTTCTGACCCATAACAACCCTGTGTAAGGCTCTCTAGTGGCTGGTGAGCTTGAACTGCTGAACTTGCAATTCAAATGACTTTGCAATCTAGCACATTAACCTGCAGCGACACACCAGGACTAGTATTATTAATAATGCTGCACTGAACATTGATGTACTGATGTACTGATCTGTTTGCATTCCTGTTTCAATTATTTGGTGTACATATTTAGGAGTTACCACATTTGAGTCATGGTGTTGGAGGAGAATATTGAAAGTACCAAGTACCATGGACTGCCAAAAGAACAAACAGATCTGTGTTGAATGAAGTACAGCCACAGTGCTCCTTGAAAGCAAGGAGAAGTATGAAAGACTGTGTCTCTCATACTTCAGACATATTGTCAAAAGGGACCAGTCACTGGAGAAGGATATCATGTTTGGTAAAGTGGAGGGTTAGAGAAAAAGATACAGCATTGGGAACAATTCAAAACCTACAGAAAAACATCCAAACAATCAATAGAATGGATTGGCCCAGTGGCAACAGCAACGGGTTCAGGTGTAGAAATGATTGTGAGGCTGACCCAGGACTGGACACTGTTTCGTTCTATTGTGATATGGTTGCTATGAGTCAGTTCTGATTCAATGGCATCTAATAACAACAGCATTTAGGAGTTGCTGACTTATTTTTTATTGTCTTCTATTCAACCTATCAAAAACCAATAATCTTAGACTTGAATGTACAATGTCGTTTTTCCTAAAATTTATTTCTCTTTGATTCTTTGATTCTTTCTATTGTCCTTTCCCTCAGACACACACACATATGCACACAAACATGGTAAATTTAGAATAATCTGGAAAATGATAAATATGTTGCCCTAAGTATTCCCACCTGCTAACGGCTTCTTAAACAGAGTCCCTGCAACACAGGCATGCATTCCTCTCTGTCTTAGGTTGTTGTTGTTAAGTGCTGTCAAGTCAATTCCAACCAATAGCAACTCTGTATAAGGTTTCCGAGGAGAAGCTGGTGAGCTTGAACCATCGACCTCGCAGTTCAGATGGTTTTGCAGTCTGGCGCATTAACCCACAGAGCTACACATGAATTCTTTCTTCAGAAAGTTCCTCAGTTCTCTTTGGCCAAAATCTCTTCTAGCTCTTTACCTCTAGCTCACTGAATTGATACTACAATAGATAGAGCTATGCTGGGCCCTCACTTTAAGAGAGCATGATATAATCAATTTTTACTTGGCATACTGGTATGTCATTAAACGTGATTAACCCATGCATGGAGTCCTGGTGTGGCTCTGTGGGTTAATGCACTGGACTGCAAAGTTTCTTTGGACTGCAAAGTCAGCAGTTTAAGCTCACCAGATGCTCCTCAGAAACCCTATACAGGGTTGCTGTGTGTTGGAACCGACTTGACAGTACTTAACAACAACAACAACAACAACCCATGAGTATGCCACAGATGTAAGTGTCATGAAGACAAACAAGCCATATATATCTTTGTGCACTAAGCATGGCAATCATTTTGGGACTTGTCTCTGATTTTATCTATAATTCCCATTTATTTTCACTTGATTCTAAACCAAATGTCTTTTCTTCCTCTGAGGTTTGAGCAAAAATTTCAAATTCTTCCACTTTCTTTCTTAGTACTCCTAAAGATACAGTCCTCTGAGCCAAACTGTAGCATCATCCTTTCTGCAACATTGCTACAGGAACTTCAATCTGGTGTGTGAACAGCAGTTATGGCTTGTACGCTTATTATACTCCCTCAAAGAATGTACAGAGAAACATAATAAGCATCCAAGAAGCTAAAAAACAATAAGATGAAGAACTGTCATAGTGTCTGGACAAATGTGGAAGACCTCATGGAAACTCAACATTGTGTAAAAAATTTAGAACCTCACAGTGGAGAAAGCTCTGAGTGGGCATGCAACATATTTAGCAAATGTTTGCTCTTGGGCCTATGGCTGGCAGCATCTAACTAGAAACCCATAGGGCTCACAAAAGAAGCAGGAGGTCACATAGCTATTTCATATCAGTTAACTGGGACAAGAGGGCATGAAAATTGATAAATAAAAATGTCTACAATTTTCAAAAAATATTAACAATAGAACACTGAGAAAATAGGAATGGTGAAGTGAAAAAAAGTGAAGAAGAGAAAACTAAGGAGGAATGAAAGATACAGTTAAGGAGTAGAATTCCTTTGTGTTAGAAACTTTAGGAATACTTTCTCCTTTTCTGACATGTAACCTTCACAGCAAGGTAATTCCAGGAATAGAAAGTTTTATTTGTTTTAAATTGTATAGAAGAGAAACTGACTGATGTTCAATTTATAGAGACCAAAGGACATATTCAAAGCTACAGAGGGGACTGTAACGTGCACTCATCTTCCTGACCCAGCACTCATCTTCCTCATTCCTAGCCAAATGGTATGACTAAAGCAAACAGCATACTTGTTAACAAGTGGTTGAGTAAATATAGCAATTTTAATGTCACTGAAAAGCAGCTTTCTTAAAGTAAGCAAAAATTTTTAAATGCTTTTTAGATTGTTTTGAGAATCTAAACATATGATCTTGTGTGTAGACAAATGCACTTGTATGCACATACTTCACAGTTCTGGGGAAGCAGTTCTACAATGCCTAGAGTCCATCCAGGAATCATGTAGAAGATAACTGCAATAATTCCCATTACTCCTCACAACCAACTCTTACATAGGTATAACTGCATTATAAATTGAGAAGACAAATGTTAAATGTTAAATAACTTTTTAAAATTCACAATTCTGACTTACAGGGTAACTGAACTCATTTCTGCTTTCTAACATAAAAATGCTGTGCTCTTTCCATGTTTTCTATCATAGTCACTAAAAGCAGTGGTACTCAAAGGATTCCAATTTATGGAAAATGTAAATGCAGAACATATACCATTTTATGCTAGCATTGCTAGTTGCCATTGTCTCAGTTCTAACTAAAGGCAGTCTTATGTGACCAACTGAAATGATGCTAGCATTGTTGTGACTATTCTGTCAATCCACCTCATTGAGGGGCTGCCTTGTTTCTATTGGCCATATAATTTACCAACCATGAAGCTCTTTTAGTTTAGCAATTAGTCTTTCATGATGACATGACCAAAGTAAACAAATTTAAGTCTCACAATCCTTGCTTCTAAAAAACTTCTGGTTGCGTGGCATCTTATAAAAGAACACAAAATGTTGACTAAATAATCAGAAATCTAGACCCTGGGTAAGATATCAGGAAAGCTTCTGCTTCTTCCCCTGCAAGCACAACAGTGAAAAGCCTATAACATGCCTGGTAATCTCAATTTAACCAGGACACAACGTAATGAAAAAATAGCCCAGACACAGAGAGGTGAAGTGGACACAGTGTGGGTCAAGACATCAGAGCAAGTTGATCTGGGACAGTATGGCTAAATGAGTATAGCTAGAATAAGAATTTTTCTGAACCCCTAGAAGAAATAATGAGGAAAAACAGCAACCTAAAGAGAAAGGAATATATCATCTATTCTAATCAATAAGCTTAATGTCCCATAGGCAACAGAAAATTCCAAAGCATATGCTATTGTCGTTAAGTGCTGTAAAGTCAGTTCTGATTCATAGTGACCCTGTATAAGGTTTCCAAGGAGTAGCTGATGGATTTGAAAAGCCAATCTTGCAGTTAGCAGTCCAATCCTTATCCTACAGCGCCACACCAGGATTCCACAAAGCATATAAAGAGACCGGAAATGTTGGCTCATACAAACAACAAAATCCAGGGGATAGAAATCATCTCTAAATAATGGACCTATCTGAAAAGATTTCAAAGTGTCAGCATTAAGAATGTTCAATTACTGAGTTCAAAAAGCTTGTTAATCACCTGCGGCTAATACAGCAATGAACAGAGCATTTATGGAGTATTGAGACTCAGAATGGGGAACTAAATGTCCCAGATGTGCCTCTCTGGCTGAGGGAAAAGGGGAAGAAGGTTTAATGGAGATCTTGGGCTTGAGCTCTCCATTGTGGTATTGAATCAAGTCGGAGCACTGGGATGACAATGTTGCACATCTGTAAGTCACCAGGAAGGATTTAAGTGTTTTGACTGCCATGAGCAGACATTACACATCTGTTCCCAAACTGCCCAGTGCTAAGATTCCACTCTGGACCCTCTTCCTGATGTGACCTTTGGTGACACTGTCCTTGAACCCCAGAAGAGAGAGCAAAGAAATGGACTCAGTGGTCATTGAAGTTCTGGCTGTGGTCTTCACCCAGGAGGAGTGGGATTTGCTGGATCCAACTCAGAGGAAACTCTACAGAGATGTGATGATGGAAACCTTCAGAAACTGGCTTCAGCAGAAATTATCATCATAATAAAAGATCTCATTCTTTCCCACTGAGGCCAAATCTCTATAGGTTTCCATCCTCACAGCTCTACAGAATTTCATCTGTGCAACATCCAGGAAAGCTCCCTCTCCTGGTGATTGTCCCAGACCACATCCTCAATGACAGCTGAGACCTACACTATCCCCCACACCCTGGGTCAGCAAGGTATAAGGTATTCATTGTGGACAAGGACAAAGGGTAACAGTTACAGCCTTGGGAAATTTAACACTCATAGGGATTTCACACAAAAAGTTTATGTTTGACCAAGAAGCTTGGTAGCAGAGTGGTTACATGTCAGGCTGCTAAATTCAAGGTTAGCAGTTTAAAGCTAACAGCTGTTCCACTTTCTGCTCTCGTAAAAATTTACAAGGTTGCTATGAGTAGGAACCTACTCCAGGGCATATAACCACCAACAACAACAAAGTCTACCGTAAAGTATAGCCATTGGCCTTGTCTCTTCACTAAATACATTCTTGTGTTTTTAAAAAAAAAAAAAAAGTATCTTCACAGTTTGACTGCAACCAGCTGTAGTCATATTCCTTTCCACTTATAGTTTAGAAGAGCTAGAAAGCAGTGACAATTTAAAGAAATGCTCTAATTCAGATCATTACTTCATTATGGACAAACTGGTATGCCTTCCAGAAGACCCATCATGAGATTCAACAAAACAAAGTAGAGTGAAGGTACACTGAGGTAGTGAAAACTTGGAGGCACTGCAGGATAGCAGTCCCCTTGTGCACCTCACAACCATGGAGTTACCCTGGGCCCTCCACACAAAAACTGACAACCCAAGACCCCATTGTTCATGTTGTCTTAAATATTAGAAGATCAGGAGGTACAAACCCACCTACCAATAATAAGGACATTCTTCTAGAGAATTACAAATTTGTAAATGTCAGTTACCTGGTTTTAAAAACCTCAAATTTGTCATCCTTTCTGTCTTGACATTTCCCCTCCTTGCTTTTGTTATTGTTGTTAAGTGCCATAGACTTGTTCCAACCCATAGTGACACCATATAGGATTCCCAAGGAGTAGAAGGTGAGTTTGAACCACCAACTTTGTGCTTCAAACCGATGTTGTGCTCCAGTGTTTATCCTGCAGTGCTACACCAGGACTCCACTGCTTTTTTAAAGACAGGCTATGGAAATAATGAAAAAAGCAGATCAAATGAGACAGGCAGTACAAGAATCTAGATTCCCAAGAATTATCAAATTTCTGTACCTGACACAAATGCACATGTATTATTACTGACAGTTGCACTCAGAAAACTCATGCATCTACGTGCAAATGCCCTCTCATGTCATGAATGGGAAAGATCACTACATCTGCACTGCAGACACCAGAGTAGCATGCCTCGTTCTTCCTTACCGACACTAAGTGAGATTCCCATTTTGTAATGACTGTACTCTACAGACTCTACTCCAAAATCCTGTCATACTTGCAGTCCCTAAAAGGCATTGAACCATGACTGCCTTACCCCTGACCAATGGATTTCCCCAGTAAGATTTACCTCTGAGAAGCAGCACACAGCCATGTTGTTGTTAGGTGCTATTTAGTCCATTTGGACTCAGTGATTCTAACACACAACAGAACAAAACACTGCTGGGTCCTGTACCATCTACTCAATCTTTACACTTGAGTCCATTGCTGCTACCACTGTGTCAGTTAATCTAGTTGGGGGTCTTCCCCTTTTTCCCTCACCCTCCTCTTTACCAAGCATGATGTCCATCTCGAGTGACTGAACTTTCCTGATATGTCCAAAATATGAGAGATGAAGTCTGGCCATCCTGGCTTCTAAGGGGCATTGTAGCAAGCTGTATTTCCTCCAACACAGATGTGTTTGTTCAAACAATCAAACAAACAAAAACAATGTTCAATGACTTACAGCTGCTTCTGCTGATCACTCTGGAAGGATTTCAATAGAAGGTCCTGAATATAGGAAGAAAAATATGGAATAAAACTCAACATTATAAGAAAGTCAGGTTTACTAGAGACTGATAGGACCCCTGAGACTACTGCTCTTAGTCACCCTGCAGGCCTAGAAATGAACTTAACTTAGTCAAGCCTATAAAATGAACAGGAATCACAGTGGCTTCATATGTTAAGCACTGCACTGTTAAGTACACGGTCCACAGTTGAGCCAATCAGCCACTCTGCAAGAGAAAGATGATGATTTCTGCTCTCTGAAAGATCACTAAAGCCTCAGAACCTTATATGGGGTCATTATGAGTAGGAACCAACTCTAAGGCACTTAATAACAACAACAATAATATGCACTCCTTGCGACAATCAACCATATGGAGTCAAAAGCATAGCATTTCCCAGGCAGGAAGGATAGTAAGGAAGGAGGAATGGGAGTGGTAAATATAGAGAAAAAGTGGAAAGAGTTGTTGTCATAGTGTGGAAATTATAATCAATACCATGAAACGAAATGTATATTAATCATTGAATGAAAAAACAATTTGCTGTTAACTTCCATGCAAATCACAATTAAAAGTTAAAAAAGGAAAAGAATTATCAGTGAGATCAAAGAACACATAACAAGAGATCTAATGAAATTAAAAACAAAAACACAAAATCAAAACAAGAATTTCAGTAAAGAGCTAAGTCTTTTTTTTTAATTAATAACATTGGAGCTTAATAGTAATGCAACAGAAACAAACACCATGAAAGATAAAATAGCAGGACTGAAATGACAAAAAAAGAGGACCAACAGACTAGAAGACTGGGATTTTGAGACTCTTCAGTCTGAAAAGCAAACACAGAAAGAAAGGAAGAAATGATAATGAACAGTATAAGAAGTATTGGTGGCACTGTGGATTAAGGATTGGGCTGCTAACCTGATGGTTGGCAATAAAAACTCACCAGCCACTCTACAAGAAAAAGATGAGGCTGTTATCTGCAAAGATGTGCAGTCTTAGAAGCCCTATAGGGTCACTATAAGTTGGAATTGACTCTATAGCACAGGGTTAGAGCAAGGGGTATGAAAGATATCTTTAAGAGGAATGAAATGTACATTATGGAGATCAATGTATTATTCATCTTAATGATATACCACAATATCATTAAGATTTCTAGAAAAAGGGTCTAGAAAGAACCTTGAAGAAATAATTTCAGATAATGCTCCTAACATCACAAGAGAGGAAAATTCTACTTCCAACTAACTCAATGAATTCCATATAAAATATAACATAAAAGAAATTCACCAAAACATATCATAAGGAAACACCTAAGAACCAATGACCAAGACAAATTTTTGAGAGCAGCATGAAAAAAGCTAATTATCACATACAATAGTCCCAATTAAAATTAAGTGCTAGTTTTTCTTCATTAGCCATGCAGGCAATAAGGTACTAGGTGACAAGTTTAAAATGCTTAAAATAAAATTTTAAAAAAGAAAACTGTCAGCAAAGAGTGATATACTCAACAATATTATGATTAAAAAACCAGAGCAAAATTACAACATTTTCAGATAAATACTATCTAAGGGAATTTGTTGCCACCAAACACAACCAAAAATAAATATCAAAGGAAGTCCATCAGAGGGAATAGTAATGACATGCTACAGCAACCTAAAGAGATGTATACAGAAGGGAGAAATTTCTACAAAGGAAAAACATTGAGGAGGCGGGGCTTGATGGAAGCTAGGGTGGAGGTGCAGTGAAGTTCACCATCAACAATACCACAGAACACCAGGCAAAGTGGATCCAGGACAAAGCTTGAAAACTCGGAACCACATAGGTACAAATATTTTTAAAGTTTGAAGGTTTATAGCTAGTGGAAGTTGAAGTGGTAGTAAGAAATCGCGTACTTTTGAATCTACTGGGCTTGGCAACCCGTAGCCAACAACTTGGGCAAGACCAAATAGCAAGCAAGTGAGGAAGCAGACACACTACGGAAAAATGACATGGGAACCTCAGAGCAAATGTGGACAACACACTTTATCAGTTTTGTTTTGTTCTGATTGTCTTTTTTTTTTTTTTTTCGTATCTATTCATCGCCCCCCACTGTTTGCACACCTCCATTCTGGTGACTAGAGGGGGTGCCTGAGTGAGTGGACAGGACCCACAATCACCATTGGTGGGTTCTTCTGCCATGCATGCACACAGATACTCTCAGCCCAAGAGCTGGCCCTGAACTGTTTTTTGTTGTTTTGTTTTTTTAAATACGGGAAAGCACAGGACACAGGTGTAGAAAGGGAAAGAGTTTTTTTTTAAAGGGCTGAAAGTTAAATTAAATCCTGAGGTACAGCATAACAACCAACAATGGCATCTTGAAATCTCTCAGGCATCTTTGAAGGCAAGAAGCTGAAGAGAGGACATTAAAGTCATACTCATATTACGCTACAGAATTTTTTTTTTCTTCTCTCCATCTTCTCCCTTTTCTGTGATTATAGATTATAGTATTCCATCTAGTTTTGGGTTTTTTTTGTTGTTGTTGTTGTTTGGGGGATTTTTTTTCTTTTTTTTTATGCTCCCCCTTCTACCTTTGGGGGACTCTTTCTCTACCTGTATTACCCAAGAAGAGACAACAACTGTTGTCATATGACTATATGGCTACAACCACACTCTATAAAACACCAAAACCCAGGTTAGAACCAATACCAACTGCCATGTACCAGGGAGGCAGACAACACCTGTGAAAGTTACACTGAGTTACGCAATAAGAAGAGTGAAAAGGGAAGCCCACAATCTGATCACATCAACCTGGAAGCAATCAGAAAGCAAATATATATATATCAAAACACATACTCAACAAAGGATTAAGGCCACAGATAAACACTAAACATGTCCAATAAGCAAAAGCAATGACCATATCAGCACATGTCCAGAAACAAGATAAAATGGCTGAGACAAATGAGCTAGAGATAGACCTGGACTATATTCTGGAAGGAGGACAGGCCTTGGAAATGCCTGAGAATGAATTCAGAAAAATGATTATAACATGTTTTAAAACACTTTACAATGGAATTAGAAAAATAAGGAAGAAGTCAAGAAAGCATGACAGGAACAATCAAATAAGATAGATACAGCATTGGGAACAATTCAAAACCTACAGAAAGAGGTCCGAGTGATTAATAATAGACTATCAGAAATATACAATCCTCTGAAAGGGCAAAGGAGAAGAATAGATGAGATGGAAGTCAGAACCAGTGAGCTGGAAGACAAATCTCTCAATACCACTAAGATATAAGAGCAAACAGGAAAAAAAAGGATAAAGAAAGGTCTAAGATTCATGCTGGACAACATGAAGAGGAATAACTTAAGAATTATCAGCATTCCAGAATAAGAAGAATCACACAAGTCCACAGAGGAAATAGTTGAAGAACTTCTGGAAGAAAATTTCTCTAACATCCTGAAATGTGAAAAGATAAACATTCAAGAAGCTCAATGAACCCCAGGAAGGATAGACCCTATAAGAAAATCACCGACACATATCATAATCAAGCTCTCCAAAATCAAAGCTAGGGAAACACTCCTGAAAGCAGTTAGGGAAAACAGAAGTGTTACATACAAAGGCAAGCAAGTCAGATTAAGCTTGGATCTCTCAACAGAAACCATGCAAGCAGAAAGCAATGGGGAGACATACATAAAAGCCTGAGAGAAAAAAACTACCAACTAAGAATCCTCTATCCAGCAAAGCTATCAATCAAATATGATGGTGTAATCAAAACATTCCAGGATAAACAGAAGCTAAGGAATTTTGTCAAAGCCATCCCTGCACTAAAAAACATCCTAAAGGGTGTTCTGTGGATTGAGAACCAACAAGAAAGACAACAACCAGAGATTGACATACGTGGCAGCACCTCCCATAAATAATTGGATAGAAGGAAGAGCTGAGAATAGAACAAAACTTTAAGAACAAACTCAGAGAATCTGGGAGGTCAGTCTATGATCAAAACAATTACAATGTAAAAGAAGGTAAACACATAGGAACACAGATCCAGATGGTGAGAAGGTCAGATCGATTACAGGATCAAACAGACTGCACTAAATGGAGACAAAAGTTAATGGACTATAAGGCAGCCTCAACATGACAAATATGATCAACATTATCCACCATATAAATAAATAAAAAGAAAAGAAACACATAATCATATTGACTGATGCAGAAGAGGCATTTGACAAAATCCAACATCCATTCCTGATAAAAACACTCAACAAAATAGGAATTGAAGAGAAACTCCTCAGCATAATAAAGAGCATATATACAAAACCAACAGCCTACATTACTCTCAATGGAGAGAAAGTGAAAGCTACCCTCTGAGAACAGGAACCAGACAAGGATGCCCTTTGTCACCACTCCTATTCAATATTGTGCTGCCTTCTTTCTTCTGTGTGTCTTCCTTTGTTGATTTCATGCTTTTTGTGTTCTTTATTGTGAATTTCCTCATAGTTTTTATATTACATGTTCTTCCTGTATTTTCATTTTCTTGGTATGCTTCCTGGTTCAGGACACTCAGCTGCTCCAGGAGCC
>NW_006409031.1:0-8948 GCF_000296735.1 Chrysochloris asiatica | reverse complement strand
TCTTTTCTATCACAAGGTCAGCAGTTCAAGCCCATGAACTGCTCCTTGGAAATTCTATACAGGGCAGCTATGAATCAGAACTGACTTGATGGCACTTAATAACAACAACTATATATATATATATATATATATAATGTTGTATTTTGTGCCGTCAAGTCAGTTATGACCCATAGTGACCCTGTATAGGGTTTTTAAGAAGCAGCTGGTGAACTTGAACCTCCAACCTTGTGATTCAAACCAACTTTACAGGTCAACACATTAACCCACAGCACCACACTTGGACTCCTAAGAACTCGACCTCAAAGTCAGTTTCAACTACAAAGTTGGCAGTTCAGGCTCACCAACCACTCCTTGGAAATCCTATATAGGGTCTCTACGAGTCAGAACCAACTTGACAGCACTTAACAACAACAATGTTGTCATAAGTCACACACATACAATAAAATTAAAATTTATCAATAGTTACTGTGAATGGAAATGGATTGAACACTCCAGTGAGGAGCAGAGCAACCAATAATTAAGCATGACCAATTAATATGCTGTCTAAAAGGAAAACACACCTTTTAAACCCAAAGACATAGTCAAATACAAAGGAGGAAAAACACGTTCCATACAAATATAACCAAAAGGGAGCAAATGCGACAATACTAATATCTGGCAAATAAGACTTTAATCAAAAACTTATTGAAAAAGCATCCAATTGAAAAGGAAGAAGTTAAATTATGGTATGATATTATATAGAGAAAATCATAAATAATACACACGAAAGCTGCTAGTAGGGTAAGTTGGCAAAACTGAAGGGTGAAAGATCAACATCGAAAGTCAGTTCAGTTTCCATTCACCAGGGTGTAGAAATGAATATTATTTAGGACTTCTGCAGCAGCTGCAGGAAAACCACGCTCAGAGCCTTCATCGGTGACAACCTATTTCAACACCATTAACTTGGATCCACTTACAGAGACTTATGAAATTCCTTTTTACTTGCAGTACCTGCCCACTGCCTAGAGTATTTCATAATTGAAAAAGCAACTGATAGAGAGCTAATGGGTTATATCATGGGGGAAAGCAGAAGGCTCAGTAGCAAGGAAAGAATGGCATAGGCTTTCTGATGCCTCTGTTAGATTACTAAACCTATGGAGTTGTTAGAAAGATTTCAGAAAGAGTGGCTTTTTTGTTGATCTCTGTGTAAGAGTATCTAACCAAGTTGCAGTCAATATGTGTAAGTTGTTGGGCTACAGTGTTTACAGGACAGTCATAGAGTATTACTAAGCCAGAACAGAGACTCTAATGAAGATGCTTATGATATAAAGAAAGTGCTTCCCAGAGACTCAGAGAAGAAATCCATCACATCATTATCTCATCCTGTGAGGCCTGAAGACATTGAATAACTACTGGCAGTGGTTCTTAGGCAGATGCACCAGATAGTTTATGGACAATATTATTTTCCTTGGATAATCTTGGAACTCTATTAGGAGAATAGGAACTCTATTAGTTCTTACAGACATCAAGAAAGTTCAAGTTATACACTTATTTTAAATCTCATTGTTTCCATTTAGTAATATTCTACTTAACTAAAGGTGTTATAAGATTTCCTGGTACCCCCCTTTTTTTTTTTGTCAGCCTATGCATTGGACAAACAATATCAGTATTGGCTTTAAAAAAACAACAAAAAATTATTTTCCGTTAGGTTTAAGGAATATGTGTTATGCAGGGAGGCATATCAGACAAATGTGTTGTAACAGATAAAAATTTTAAATGGTATTAGACTTGAATTCATGCAGCTTTTGTTTGAATGAGGGTGGATGGGTGGGGGAAGGTTAAGTACTGGACTGGTAACTGAAAGGTCAGTGGTTAAAACCCACCAGCAGCTACCAAAAAGATCATAGCCTAGGAAACACTACAGGGTAGTTCCACTCCATCAAATAGGGGTGCTATGAGTCAAAATCCACTCTCTGGCACATAGCAAAGCTGTTCACTATAGTAAAATTCAATCAAGAAGGCACCTAGGTCAAAAGAATTCCACTGTCATGGTTCATGATATCCACTAAATGATGGGAAACAAATTGCTCCACTTCCCTTCTAAATTCTATGACTGAGAATCACTGTTGTATATATGTATTTTTTATTTTGTATTGAACAAGTTAATTGAAGCTTTAAGAGCATATATGAAACTATAAATCTAAGATGTATAATAAATACACTGTTCACCCTAAAAAAAGACAAAATATTACTATTTAAAGTTGGATATAAACACACATACACACAAACCCTATGAATAAACCTCAACAGGGATACTTTCTGATAGTAAAGAGTACTTAAAATATTTACTAATGAATATCAATGACCACAGTCTTCAGTATGGATTGCATTTCAGTGTAAAGTAAATAAAAATCCTCACAACTATATATATATTTTTTTTTAATTGTTTAAATATTTGCAAGTGATTATATTCTTAAATTTTAGTGTGTGTTTAAGTGCCGTTGAGCTGGTTTTGACCCATAGTGACACTGTATAGAGTTTCCAAGGAGCTGCTTGTGAGCGTGAACCGCTATCCTTACAGTTCATACCAACTTTGCAGTCCAGAGCATTAACCCATAGCACCACACCAGTACTCCAAATGTTAGTATACGGTTTGTTAAGGTAAACTAATTTTTTTTTTTTTTCATTTGTGAAAAAAATCCTCACAACTGGACCAAAAAATAACATCATGATAAATGGAGAAAAGTTTGAAGTTGTCAAAGACTTCGTTTTGCTTGGATCCGCAATCAACACTCATGGAAGGAGTAGTTAAGAAATCAAATGTTGTATTGCAATAGGCAAATCTGCTGCACAAGACTTCTTTAAATGCTCAATAGCAAAGATATCAGTTTGAGGACTGTGGTGTGACTGACCCATGCCATGGTATTTTCAATGGCCTCATAGGCATGTGAAAGCTGAACAATGAATAGTGAAGACAATAGTGGTATGGTATTGTAGGATAAGCACTGGACCACATAATCAGTTTGAACCACAAGATTAGCATTTGAAACTCACCAGCAGCTCCTCAGAAACCCTATTCAGGGTTACTATGAGTTGTAACCAACTAGATGGCACTTCACAAGAGCAAAAACATAGAACTGGAGCATTTGAGTTATGGTGTTGCAGAATAATATTGAAAGTTTCATGGACTGTCAGAAGAGCAAATAAGTCTGTGTTGGAAGAAGTACAATTAGAATGATCCTTGGAGGTAAGGATGGTAGAACTTCGTCTCTCATACTTTGGATATATTATCAGGAGGAACAAGTCCATGGAGATGGATATTATCCTTGGAAAAGAAGAGGGTTAACAAAAAAGAGGAAGAACCCCAATGAGATGGATTGACACCATGGCAGCAACAATGGGATCAAACTTTGTAACAATTGTGAGGATGACACAAAGACAGGCAATGCTTCATTCTGTTCTGTATAGGGTTAATATTATTAGGAAGTGACTCAGCTGGTAGTGGTTACGAATCGGGCTGTGAAACACAAGGTCAGCAGTTCGAAACTACCAGCTGTTCTGTGGGAGAATGAAGAGGCTTTCTGCTCCCGTAAAGATTAACAGTCTCAGAAACCCTGTACAGGGTCGCTAGGAGTCGGAACCGACTCCACGGCATATAACAACAACAACTAAGCAGTACCTAACAACAAATACAACCATTATGTGTCTGTCTGTCTAACTTATCTATATTTCCATTTATCTATCTATCTATGTATTCTTGATTTTATATTTAATAGTTGCTTTGTTAGGTGTCATCCAGTTGTTTCTGATCCATAACACCCAATGTAAAACAGAACAAAACAACGCCTGGTCCTGTGCCATCTTCACATTTGATACTACAACTGAGCCCATTGTTGCTGCCACTGTGCCAATACATCTCATTGTGGGTCTCCCTCTCCTTCGCTGTTCCTCCACTTTACCAAGCATGATGGCCCTCTCCATGTACTGGTGCCTCCTAAAAATATGTCTCAAATACAAGAGAGACAAAGTCTGGCCATCTTGGCTTAAGAAGCATTCTGGTTGTACTTTTTCCAGCACAGATTTGTTTGTTTTTCTTACAGTCTGTGGTACTTTCCATGTTCTTCTCCAACACCATAACTCAAATGCATCTATTGTCTTCCTTATTCATTATCCAAATTTCACATGTGTATGAGGCTATTGAAAATGCTATGGCATGGGTCAGACATACTTTCATTCTCAGATTGACATCTTTGTTCTTGAACACTTTAAAGAGGTCTTATGCAGCAGATTTGCCTAATGCACTATGTCATGTGATTTTTTTGACTGCCGTTTTCATGAGTGTTGATGGTGGACCCAAGCAAAATTGAAGTCTTAGACAACTTCAATCTTTTCTCCACTTATCATGATGCTATATGATGAGTCCAGTGGTAAGGATGTTTGTTTTCTTTTCATTAATGTGCAGCCCATACTCAAGGCTGTAGTCTCTTATCTTCATGACTTAAGTATTTTAAGCCCTCTTCCCTTTCAGCAATCAAGGTTGTATCATCTGAGGTTGTTAATTAGCCTTCCTCCATTCTTGACACCAAGTTCTTCATATAATCCTGTTTCATGGATTATTTGCTCAGCATACAGAATTAATAAGTATGGTGAAAGAATACTAACTCTGACATACATCTTTACTGCTTTTAAACCATTCAGTGTTCCCTTTTTCTATTTGAATGATTGCCTCTTAGTTTATGTACAGGTTCCTCATGAGCACAATTAAGTGTCCTGGAGTAGTCATTCTTCACAATGTTGTCCATAGCTTGTCATGATTCACAAAATCTAAAGTCTTTGCATAGTCGATAAAGTATAGGTAAACATTTTTCTTCTATTCTCTGATTTCAGGTAAGATCTATCTGATATCAACAATGATATTCATCATTTTATAAGCTTGCTGAATCTTTGATCTTGTCTGAATCTGGCTTGAACCTCTGACTGTTCCCTGTCAATGCACTGTTGCAGCCATTTTTTTTCAATTATTTTTAGCACAATTTTACTTGTATGTGATATTAATGATAGTGTCCAATGGATTCCACATTCCATTGGGTTACCTGTCCTTGGAATAGACACAAATATAAATCTCTTCCAATCAGTTGGCCAGGTACTTTCTTTCAAATTTCTTTGAACAGATGAATAGATACCTACAGTGCTGCATCAGTTTATTGACAGATTTCAATTTGTTCTCAATTCCTGGAGCCTTGTTCTTTGCCAATGCCTTCTATACACATTGGACTTCTTCATTCAGTACCATTGATTATTGATCATATGGTACTTTTTGAAATGTTTGAATGTCAATTGTTTAATTTTTGTACAGTGATGCAGTGTATTCCTTCCATTTTCCTGTGATACTTTCTGCATCCTTCAATATTTTTCCCAAAGAATCCTTCACTATTTCAAGTTGAAGCTTGAATATTTTCTCAGTTCTTTCAGCTTGAGAAATGCTGAGCATGTTCTTCCCTTTTGGTTTTCTAATTCCAAATCTTTGCACATTTCATTATATTATTTTACTTTGTCTTCTTTAACTGCCTTTTGAATTTTTCTGTTTAGTTCTTTTACTTCCCCACTTCTTCCATTTGCGTTCGCACCTCTACACTATGAAAAAGTGTTACATATTGTAAGAATTACCTTAATGTGACATAGACATGAAGTGACCACGTGCTGTTGGGAAAATGGTGCCAAAGGATTTGCTCCATACAGGGGTACCAGAGGACAATGTACACTGAAGTCATTGGGGTATTGAAGGATTCTATAGGTAAAATACTGAATGATGTATAAAGCATCAAAAGAAGATGGAAAGAATACACAAAGTCACAGTACCAAAAAGAAATGGTTGAGGTGCAACCATTTCAAGAGGTATCATATGATCAAATGCCAATGATCCTGAAGGAAGAAGCCCAAGATTTATTGAAGGCATTGGCAAAGAACAAGCCTCCAGAAACTGATGGAATGAAAATTGAAATCTTTCAAGAAAGTGGGATGGCACTGGAGGCACTCACTCATATATGCCAAAAAATTTGCAAGACAGCTACCTGGCCAAGTGATTGGAAAGATCCATATCTGTGCCCATTCCAAGAGTGGTGAGCCAACAGAATGTGGGCATTTTGGGGAAATGGCATTAATCTCACTTTTAAGCCAAATTTTGCTAAAGATAATTCAAAAATAACTACCACCATACATTGACAGGGAACTGCCAAAGTTTCAAGCTTGATGCAGATGAAAATGTGGAATGAGTGAGGTGCTGATGTAAGATGGATATTGGCTGAAAACAGAATACTAGAAAAATGTTTACCTGTGCTTTATTGACTATGCAAAGGCTTTCAATTGTGTGGATCAGTACAAGCTATGGACATCATTATGGAGAAATAGTATTCTGGAACACTTAACTGTGCTCATGAGGAGCTTGTACATAGGCCAAGAGCAGTCATTGAAACAGAACAAATGGACACTGAATGGTTAAAATCAGGAAAATTTGTGTTATGGTTGTATTCTTTCAGCATGATTATTCAGTCTGTATGCTGAGCAAATAATCCAGAAGCTGGATTATATGAAAAAGAATGTGCCATCAGGATTGGAGGAAGACTCACTAACAACATGAAATAAGGAGATGATATAACCTTGCTTCCTAAAGGTAAAGAATGCTTAAAATACTTACTGATGAAGATAAAGGCCATAGCCTTCAGTATAGATTTCACCAAATTACAAAGAAAACAAAAATTCTCACCACTGGACTTACAAATAACATCAAGATAAATGGAGAAAACTTTTCATTTTGCTTGGCTCCACCATCAACTCTTAAACTCTTATTGAAGCAGCAGTCAAGGAATCAAATGACATATTACAATAAGCAAATGTGATGCACAACATCTTTAAAGTGTTGAGGAGCAAAGATGTCAGTTTGAGGACTACAGTGCAACTGGCCCATGCCATGGAATTTTCAATAGCTTCATACGTATGTGAAAGTTTGACAATTAACAAGGAAGACTGTAGAAGAATTTATGAATTTAAGTTATAGTGTTGGAGTTTAATGTTCAAGGTATCATGTACTGTCAGAAGAACAAACAAATCTGTATTGAAAGAAGTTCAAAGAGAATATTCCTTATAAGCTAAGATGGTCAGACTTCATCTTTCATACTTAGTATATATTGTCAGGAAAGACCAGTCCCTGGAGAAGGAAATCATGCTTGGTAAAGTAGAGCCTCAATGAAAAAGAGGGAGACAAACAATGAGATGGATTGTCAAAATAGTAATAGCAATGGGCTCAAGCACAGCATCAATGTTGAGGATGGTGTTGGACCGGCTGTTGTTTCATTCTATTTTACATGAGGTCACTATAGATTGGAACCGACTCAACTATACCTAACAATCACAGTCTTCAACATTCATGGAAGCAGTGGTCACGAAATAAAGTGATGTATTGCATTGGGCAGGTCTGCTATACAACCTCTTTAAGGTGTTCAGCAGCAAAGATTTCAGCTTTAGGACTAAAGTGAAAGCCAAGCAGTCATATTTTCAGTAGCGTCATATGTATGTGAAAGTTGGACAATGAGCAAGGAATATCCTTGTGGAATTGATATCTTTGAGTTATGGTCTTGGAGAAGAATACTAAATGTACCATGGACTGCCAGAAGAACAAACAAATTTGTGTTGGAAGAACTACAATCAGAATGCTCCTTAGAAGCCAAGATCACCAGACTTTCTCTCCCATACTTTGGACATATTATCAGGACAGTTATCATGCTGCGTAAAGTGGACAATCAGCGAATAAGAGGGAGACCCTCAACAAGATTGATTGGCACAGTGACAGCAGCAATTGTCTGAAAGGCAGCAGCAATTATGAGGATGGTGCTTGAGGGGACGGTATTTCCTTCTGTTGTACACAGGGTTGCTACTGGTCAAAACCAACTTGACATCCCTTAACAGTGGCTAAACATTCAGACGTGCTTTGCCTCTCCTTCTTCCTAGTCTGCCTTAGGTGGGTAGCTCTGCTGAATCCTGCACACCATAGGTGCTCCTGATGGTATCTAATATAGTGTTGGCATAGCATTCAGCATCACAGGACTACAGAACAACAAATTGACAAAAGAAGTGTCATATCAAAAAGAATTCAATGGGAGAGGGGCGGCGCTTCCTTGACCGGACAGGATAGGTACGCGGGCTCGGGAGAAAGGAGGGGGCGGTATCACAAATTGGGACCCCCACCTGGTAGACAGACAGCTTTTGTGCAAACATAAAACATTAGGCTGCAACTTTATGAACTTGTTTTTTTGAAGGATCAAACTATTGAGGAGTTAGAGCATTTCTAACTTCCACACTCCTGCTCTGGGCACCTATCCGGGGATGGCCCCGCCCACTGCGGAACCTAGCAGGGCCTGAGCAGAGCCATTCAAAGGGCTGATGCTCTCATAAAACTAGAGTAACCACAGGAACCAACATAGCCCATCCCAGGGGGGTCCTCATTGCCACATTAGGCACTACCGGTGAGTATATAGGACAAATTGAGGGACTCAAGGCACAGGGAGACAAAGAGAGGCATTTTAGATGTCATCAAAAACGGACCCCATCTGCCTACAAGCATGAAGCCCATCCCCCACCTCTTTGGCCTAGGCCAGCCCTCTGCCCAGTCTCTTAGCCCCAGGCACGCCCAGCAAAGCATCAAGGTTTCGGCAGGCCCAAACTGAGTAGCAGCTTAATACCAATAACAAAGCACCCCTGCTGTAGTTTAATCCACCAGACCAAAGTCTTTAGATTTGCAGGAACTGTGGTTCCAGCCCAACAGTTGCTATTGGCAACTGGTAGCAGTGGGTCATAATCCACCCCACAGTATCTCAACAAGTAGCAAAACTCAGAGGGGCCCGAAACAGAGTAAGAACATTATAAACTAACTGAAGAAGCAGAGAGGGCAGGGCTTGCTGGCGGCTAGGGTGAAG
>NW_006409030.1:841847-843553 GCF_000296735.1 Chrysochloris asiatica | reverse complement strand
TTTTCCATTGTCTCTTTCAGCAGTTGTAGTCAATTTGATTTCTGTGTATTCCATCTGGTGAGGTCCACGTATATAATCGTCTTTTATGCTGTCTAAGTAACATATTTGAAATGAACAAATCATTGATTTTTCAGAATTCTATTATGCGATTTCCAGCATAATTTCTATATCAATATGCCTACAAGGATGAACCATGAAATATATGGCCTTGGTTCATCCTTATAGGCATGTCAATATTATCCTATCACCAGCAGTGTTGGGCTTCCAGATACATCTTAAAATGCTCTTTTTGATGATAATTGTGATGCTATTCTTCTACAATTTGTCGTTCTAGGTATAGTAAATCAAGTGATTGTCAAATTCAAAATGACTAATAACAGTCCACTTCAGCTTACTAATACCACAGATATTAATGTTTAATCATTTCTTATATATTATTTTACAACTTCTGATTTTCCTAGATACATACTTTATACATTCCATGTTCTGATTATTGCTTTTATAGCTGTTTCCCTTAATTTTGAATTGTGCCCCATCAGCAAATGAAGGTCCCAAAAGCTTTATTTCATTTGTGTAATCATGGTCAACTCTAATTTGAGTAGGCAGATCTTCCCTATTTGTATTTTAAATGCTTTCCAACCTTAAAGGTTCATCTTCTGGCACTATATCTGACAGTATTCTGGTGCTCTTCATTATATTTCAATATTCAATATTCTGATGCTGACAGTGTTCCATTACGATTCTCAAGGTTTTCTGTGATTAAATATTTGGAAGTATTATAGCTCTCCTTCTTCCTGGTCTGTCTTTGCCTGGAAGCTGAGTTGAAATCTGGCCACTGGTGGTGACCCTGCTGGTATTTAAAATACCCATAACACAGCTTCCTGAATCACAGCAACATGCAAGCCACCACAGTATGACAAATTGACAGATTTTAAATACCAGCAATGTCACCTATGGTAAACAGGTTTCAACTGAGCTTCCACGTTAAGACAGACTAGGAAGAAGAAGAGGTATATTACCTCCAAATAAAGGGGAGAAGTGATGGAAGAACAAGGTCAATAGGGGAACACTTAGGCAGGTTTGCATGGGTTAAATGGGACAGAAGTAAATAGTGATGTATGCTCAACCTTGGAACAACAGATCTCTGTGATAGAGGGATCAAGGTATAGTCTGAATGGGTAAAAGAAGGGACATAATTTAAAGATGCTTGACCATCTTATGAATGTAGGTTTCCTGTGCCTACTATTATAAAATAAATACTTGAATGGAATACAAAGGGATATCAAGAAACATGATTACAGAAAACTGTCTTCAGCCTATAACTGATTAGAATACCTAAAAGGGGTTCTAGAACTTGCCCAGTGACATAGGCTTCTTGCGGAACCTTTGTAGTGTATACGACCTTAGGTAAAATCCTGAGCCTGATTCAAAACCTTCTGAGGTGGGACATTTCCTCTTGAAACAACATGCAGCCCAGCCTGGAGTGGCTAGAGGAACAGAAGATATTTCCTGAAAGAAATACCAGCAGGAAAAATCAAAAACAAAAATGGCAGTCAATTGGCTACTATAAGAACAAGCAAGTTGTTTGTTGGGGAGCCATCAACACAGATAATCAAGCCCCTTCAGGACAAACCCCCCTCCAAGACTGAAACTCAAAGGGAATACATGAGCAGACATTTAAGCTTGCTGGTGAGTGGAAGAGGGAG
>NW_006409030.1:838746-841067 GCF_000296735.1 Chrysochloris asiatica | reverse complement strand
GGGACCCTATCCAGAGAAGCAGAGCCACCAGAGATGGAGGCAAAGATGATGACATGGAGAGATAGAGCAGCTGAGGACTCTAGACTCATGGAAAGAGAAAAGCTTTTTACTGGTGGATTTTAGGCAGGCTTGCAGAATGTGCCCTCAGGTTTTTAAAATCATTTATATTCCTGAGTGTTTTTGTGTACATCAAAACACAAAAGAAAACAGAGAGAATAGAAGCAAATACTGTGGAATGGTGATGCATGGAGGGGATTGTAATGATTGCAATGATACGATACAAAATACGATAGGATGAGTGCAAAACTGATATTCTCCCATGTAAACTATCATTCAATGCACAATAAAAGCTTTAAAAAAGAATCCCTTATGGATAGTAGTGTAACTCTGTCAGATACTACTAGAATGTTGAAACATTATGAATAGCAGCACAATACTGTCAGATATGATGTCAGAAAATTAACCTCATAGGTTGGAAGATACTCAAAATGTAACTGGGTAAAGTTCAGTGATTTCATTCTAATAGAATCAATCATCTTTATCCATGGAAGAGCATTCAAGAAATGAAATGAGAAGCTGGATTATATGAAGAAGAACATGGCATCAGGATTGAAGGAAGAATCATTAGCAATCTGTGATATGTAGGTGATACAACCCTGCTAGCTGAAAGTGAAGAAGACTTAAAATATTGATGGAGATCAAAGATACAGCCTTTAGTATGACTTATACCTCAATGTAAAGAAAACAAAAATCCTCACCACTGGACCAATAAATAAGATCAAGATAAATGGAGAAAAGATTGACATTGTCAAAGACTTTATTTTACTTGGATCCACCATCAGCACTCATGGAAGCACCATTGAAGAAATTCAATGAAGTATTGCTCTTGGCAAATGTGCTGCACAGGAAGAAGTACAACCAGAATTCACCTTTGAAGCCTGGATGGCCAGACTTTGTCTCTCAAATTTCGGACATATTGTTAGTAGAGACCAATCCCTGGAGAACAATATCATGTTTGGTAAACTGATGGTTGAAGAAAAAGAGGAAGACTCATAATGAGATGGATTGGCACAGTGGTAACAGCAATGGGATCAAATGTAGCAATGATTATGAGGTTGGTGCAGGCTGTTGTGCATAGGGTCACCATGAGTCGGTACTGCCTGGATAGCACCTAGTAACAATATTTCACATGTAAACCATATCCCTTTCCTAGGATCATGACTTTTAACAGAATTAGAAAAAGTGATCCCCTTGGGATCTACATCAGAGTCAACTCTGAAACCTTTGAAAAATGATACCTAAATTCATGGTCCTTCCCAGGCTTACACACTCTGTTTCCTCTGCTTGGAACTGTGTCACCACTTCTGCATGACTTGGCTTTGGTGATGTTTCATGATGTCTTTTTTGTCTAGGTGATTGAAATCAGGAACCTTGGTCTACACGTCCTTGTATTTAGGCATACCTCTATAAATAACAACAAATGTTGTTCTAAGGATAATGCATATGCATGTGACAGTTGAACAGTGAATAATGAAGACCATAGAAAAATTGATGCATTTGAGTTATGGTGTTGGAGAAAAATGTTAAAAGTACCATGGACTTCAAGAAGAACAAAACAATCTGTGTTGGAAGAAGTACAGTTAGCACACTCCTTGGAAGTCAGGATGGGGAGACTTTGTCTCTCATACTTTGGACATATATTGGAGGGACCAGTCCCTGGAGAAGGATATCATGTTGGTAAATTGGAGGGTTGGAGAATAAGAGGAAGACACCCAACTAGATGGATTGGAAGAAGTACTGCCAGAGTACCCCTTGGAACCCAGGATGACCATACTTCATCTGTCATTTTTCAAACATGTTGTCAAGAGGGATCAGTAAAGTGGAGGGTCAAAGAAAAGAGGAAGGCCCCCAAGGATATGGATTGGCACAGTGGCAGCAGCCATGGGCTCAAGTGTAGCAATAATTGTGAGGTCGGTGCAGGATCCAGCAGTGTTTCATTCTGTTGTGCATAGGGTCACTATGCCGACTCGATGGCACCTAAGAACATAGTATTAGGCATTATGCTGCAAAAGTTTTTAAAAGTAAAGATGTCACTTTGATGAAAAGTTATAGTGTTTTCAATCATTCTGTATACATTTCAAAGCTCAAACAATAATAGAGGAAGACAGAGAATTGATGCATTGGACCATCAATGCATGTATTGCTGAAGAATACTGAATATATCATGGACTGTCATGTTGTTGTCAGGTGCCATCGAGTTGGAACTGACCCATAGCGACCCCATGTACAGCAGAACAAAACAATGTCCGATCCTGGGCCAA
>NW_006409030.1:835400-836907 GCF_000296735.1 Chrysochloris asiatica | reverse complement strand
GTTGACCATAATGACATGAATAGATTTAAGCTCGGGGGAGAAAAGCGCACAGAACCTGCATTTGCTGATGGCAACAACTTAAAATGAAGAGAAACAGCTATAAACATCCATTGAAAATTGGAACAAGGAATGTACGAAGTATGAATCTGGGAAAATTGGAAGTTGTCAAAAATGGACTGTCATGGATATGAACAAATCAGTCTTAGCATAAATGCAATCAGAATGCTTCTCCTTAGTGAAGGTAGTGAGACTTCAGTTCACTTACATTGAACACCTTATCAGGAAAGACTGTTAGGAAAGGATATCACTGTTGGTAAAGGGTTAACAAAAGGAAGAAAACCCTCAGTAAGATGAATTGACACAATAATGGACTCAAACATATTAACAGTTGTGAGGATGATGCAAGACTGGGCAGTGTTTTGTTTTGTCATACAAAGGTTAGTCACAATTAGTTGGAACTAGCTTGATAGTAAATACCAGCAATGATAAACCATTTGTTAGATGGACATTTTGCTTCTTTCAGTCTTAGTTTCTATATCAACTGGTCTACTTATTACCCCAAGTGATGCAAGCTAAAATGGGGCACTGAATATGTGCAAAGTTATTTATACTAGGCCTGACACTTAGTATAGGCTTAATAATTGTAAATTCATTTGTTAAAAGTATCTCCTGCTTTCTGCTTTAATTATTGTCTAGGAAAGATCAGAGAAACAAATGATAAAGGCAGAAATAGAAGCATCATTTTAATTTAGGCAAAAAAAGCATGTTTGTGTGGGGATGGGTAGGAAAACCATATATAGGTAGAAACAGTGTCCTAAAAGTAATAGTATAGCTGAGTTTGTTGTCATTGTTAATTTTCAATTATATTTTTATTTGCCCACTCACTGATTGGGTTTGCCTGAGGGCCCGTGATTACTTTCATAGTACTTCTAATGTAGCTTGGTACACAGTTTGAGATCTTCAAATTGAAGAAGCTGTTTCTATTTTAAAAAAATGATTTCTTCATTTAATGAGTTGTCACCTGGGAGATTATAACCTAGAGGCATCATTATAATACTTTGTTAGTTGAGCCAATGATTGTTGGAACAAGATTGCTTCAGAAGAGAAAATGGTACATGATTCTTAATTGCTTTTGATTTCTACTACAGATTATTTTGATTTAACTAAATATAGGCAGTCCCTAGGTTATAAGCAGCTGAGTTATACACAACTCATATTTCTGAATCAACACTGCAATGCCTATTATATTGAAAATTTGAGGTACATCAATATTTCATAATAACAAACAGATGCTACTTTGCAACGTACATGAAAACGTTATTATTGTTACTGTATTATTATTTTAAAGATGTTTTAGTAGAAGTTTTTCTTTAAAGTTTTATCCTGTGAGGCACTGTAGGAACAGCACAGGGTTGTAAACCACAAGGTCAACAGTTCATACCCACCAACTGCTTCTTGGAAACCCTATCCAGGGTTACTATTAGTGGGAATTGATGGCACACAACAA
>NW_006409030.1:833224-833905 GCF_000296735.1 Chrysochloris asiatica | reverse complement strand
AGGCAGAAAGAGGAAGGAAGAAGCAGCAGGAAGAAGCAGAAGGTAGAAGCAGAGAGTAGAAGAGAAAGAAGCAGAAGGTAGGGAAAGTAGGAGCAGAGGCAGAAACAAGCAGAAGGCAGAAGGAAGTAGAAGCAGAAGGCAGAAGTGGCAGAAGAAGTAGAGAGCAGGAGGGAGGAAGGAGAGTGTATGGTGAAAGAATACAATCGTGTCACACACCTTTCTTAATTTTAAAACATTCAGTGTTCCCATGTTCAGTTCAAACAACTGCTTCTTGATCCAGATAAAGATTCCGCATGAGCACAATTAAATGTTCTGGAATGCTCATAATTTGCAATGTTGTCCATAGCTTGTCATGATCCACACAATCAAAAACCTTTGTGTAGTCAATAAAGCACAGATAAACATCTTTCTGATATTCTCTGCTATCAGCCAAGATCCATCAGATATCATCAATGATATTCCTCATTCCATGGCCTCTTCTGAATCTGGCTTGAACTCTGCAAGTTCTCTGTCAATGTGTGATTGTAGCCATTTCTGTATTACCTTTAGCAAAGCTTTACTCACATGAGATATCAAAGAGATTGTTCAATGATTTCACATTCTGTTAGGTGTCCTTTCTTGGAATGAGCACAAATATGGATCTCTTCCAATGAGTTGGCCAGATAGTTGTCTTCCAAATTT
>NW_006409030.1:828226-828693 GCF_000296735.1 Chrysochloris asiatica | reverse complement strand
TAGAATAGGTTCTTTAATTTAGTAAACATTTTTTAAGAGCTAGAGATGCTTTGTTATTATAGCTAAAATTATTCTTAATCATACAGTTTTTAAACCTTTGTTATTTTTTTTCTCATCAATTGGAAGTTGTTTACCAACTTTGTTTGAAGTGTGATCTTTTTTTTTCCCCCTTTCCAACCTCTTGCAAAAAATTGGGTTTCTGCTAATGAATTGAGCAGACTCTAATTTTTATATGCCTTTTGAGCTGTGTAACTTAATATTTGGATACTTGATAATTTGTTTTATTATGTAATTTATAAAATGGTGATGTGTATTAATGTTAGTTCAACCATATATTTATACTGTCTAGGAATGTGTGGTTATAGTTCTGTGGGAGAAATAATTTGTCAGTGTTCACCAGCTTGTAAAAACCTAGTTGTGAGAGCTTAAACATCTAAACAGATGATGAAATGCAAAAAAAAAAAAAA
>NW_006409030.1:825786-826457 GCF_000296735.1 Chrysochloris asiatica | reverse complement strand
GGATCATATCATCTGCAAATAGAGAGAGTTTTATTTCCTCTGTGCCAATTTGGATGCCTTTAATTTATCTATATTGCCATATAGCTCTTGCTAAGACTTCCAGAAACAATATTGAATAGGAGTGGTGACAAAGGGCATCCTTGTCTGTTTCCTGTTCGCAGAAGGAAGGCTTTCAGTTTCTCTCCATTGAGAGTTATGTAGGCAGTTGATTTTGTACATATGCTCTTGATTATGTTGAGGAATTTCCCTTCAATTCCTATTTTGTTGAGTGTTTTCATCAGGAATGGATGTTGGATTTTGTCAAATGCCCTTTCTGCATCAATCGATATGATCATATGGCTTTTTTCCTTTTTCTTATTTAATAGTGGCTTGCACTGATTGTTTTTCTAATGTTAAACCATCCTTGCATCCCTTTTATGAAACCCACTTGGTCATGATGTATTATTTTTTTGATGTGCTGCTGGATTCTGGCTAGGATTTTGTTGAGAATTTTTGCATCTTTGTCATGAGTAATATTGGTCTATAATTTTCTTTCTTAGTGATGTCCTTCCCTGCTTTTGGTATGAGGGTTATGCAGCTTCATAAAATGTATTACGAAGTTTTCCATCCTCTTCTATCTTCTGGAATAATTTGAGTAGAATTGGTGACAGCTCTTCCCTGAATGTTTGGTA
>NW_006409030.1:824224-824751 GCF_000296735.1 Chrysochloris asiatica | reverse complement strand
TGTTGTAGTTAGCTTGATATATATTTTTTTCATCCTTTAACTTTTAGTCTGTTTTTGTCTTTGTGTGTAAGTTGTGTCTCTTGCAGGCAGCATATTGAAGGGTCTTGTTTTCTTATGAATTTGCCAGTCTCTCTCTTCACTGGTGTATTCAATCTATTGTCAATGTAATTATGGATGGGTATGAATTAATTACTGCCTTTATGCTAATTTTTGGGAAGCTCTGTTCATTCCTTTGTTCTGCATGCCTTCTTGTGCTGAGTTTGTGGGGTTTTTTGGTGCGATTTCTTGTTGGTTTCGTGTTAGTTTTCATGTTTGCTTGTTCTGCTTGGAAGTTCATTTTCATGGTAATTGGTGAAGTAATAATTTTCTTTGGGGTTACCTTATAGTCTATTAACTTTTCTTTCCATTTAAGACAATCTATTGTATCCTATAATCTAACTGACCTCCTTGCCACCTGGATCGCTTTTCCTACATATTTACCTTCTTTGACATTGTTATTTTTTTGATCTTCGGTTGACCTCCCAGCT
>NW_006409030.1:821499-822852 GCF_000296735.1 Chrysochloris asiatica | reverse complement strand
TAGGCTTTACTTTTTATATGTAATGCTTAGCATCTGTTATTGGCTCTTGTCTGAATGGTGGAATATTACTGGGTATGCTTGTAGCTTGGCTATATGGCCATGATTGCTGACTCTCCTTGGGTAATGTAGGGAGAAAAAACTCCTACCTCCAGGAAAAAATGTGTGATCAAAAGGACCAAAAGCAGAAGAAATATAAAAGCAGCGACAAAAACCACCACTTTGAAACAAAAATAAAACTGTGGCTGACTGTTCAGTTACCTTGTTACACAGGCAGTGTGTGTACATGGTAGAAGCCTCCAGTAGTGGGTGGGGATATCCACTCACTCAGTCCTCTCATCCATTCATCACTGTAGAGGTGAACAGATAGATATTGAGAAGTTAATGGGAGAAAGATAATTTGTCTCTGAAGGTCAGTTATGTATCAGCGTGTACACAGCGTAATTCTTGAAATAGTTGCATCTTTTTATGTTGGGATTTTACAAATTGTTCATATGGTTTGTGTGTGGGGCCAAACCTGCTTTTGCTTGCTGTATAGGCAGGAGTAAAGAGTCCCACACAAGTTAACTTAACAGAAGTCAAAAGCAGCAGCCAAATAATTTGCCCTTGGATCAATGGGGCTCTTTCTCTGTGCCATTGGAAAGTTGTGGCCTCAACTCCGGATGTTTTTGGGGGTGCAAACTCACCCGACTAAAGGTGTCCCTGCTGGGCAAAGAAGGCAGGCCATAGAAGAGGAGGAAACAATGTGTAGAATCCCCCCACACCTCCGTTTTCAAATGTAACTGTGCTGATTTTAGCAACGGTTCCCTGAGCCAGTCTGCCTGAAATCCCGCCCTCTGACCTCCGCCTGGGCCAGATGGCTGCAGAGAGAGTCCCGTGTCTTGACTGATTTCTACATCACAATATTTTCCTTTATACTGTGATTTTTCCACTGGCGGATGCAGGAAACTCATGCCCTGACTGTTGTGTTAGATCCAGAGCTCTGGTGCTGTTCCATGAGAGCAGCGTCTCTGGGTTTTCAGCTACTCCCCTATGCAGCCTGTTCTACCTGACTCTGCTCTGCCACCGCCAAACTGGAAGTCTAGAGTCCATTGTACTTTTAATTGCCTTTTCCATAACTCAAATATATCAATTCTTCTATGGTCTTGATTATACATTGTCCAACTTTCACATGCAAATGGAGCTATTGAAAATACCCTGGCATAACTTAGTCCTCAAATTGATATCTTTGCTTTGGAATACTTTAATGAGGTCTTATGCAGCAGAATTTTTGCTAAAGGTAATACAGAAACAGCTACAATCATACATTGACAGAGAACTTCCAGAGGTTCAAGCTGGATTCAGAAGAGGCCGTGG
>NW_006409030.1:818856-820604 GCF_000296735.1 Chrysochloris asiatica | reverse complement strand
ACTGCCAAAAGAACCAATAGATCTGTCTTGGAAGAGGTGCAGCCAGAGTGCTCCTTGGAGGCCAAGATGGCTAAACTTCGTCTTTCATACTTTGGGCATATTGTCAGGAGGGAACAGTTGCTGGAAAGGGATGTCATGCTTGGTAAGATGGAGGATCAGAGAAAGAGAGGAAGACCCCCAACAAGATGGATCAGCCAGGTGACATCATTGATGGTGTCAAGTGTGGCGGCAGTAGTGAGGTTGGTCCAGGATCGGACATTGTTTCGTTCTGCTATGCATGGGTTTGCTATGAGTCGGTTCTAACTTGATGGCACCTGACAATTACAACAACAACCACAAGAAACCAAAAGAGACTTATAGAAGTGGAAGAACATACCATGTTCCTGGATAGGAAGACAACATCGTGAAAATGTCAGTACTGTCCAAAGCAATTTACACATATAATGCAATCCCAATCCAGATTCCAGCAACATTTTTCAAAGAGTTGGAAAAGATAATTACTAAGTTTATATGGAAATGAAAGTGACCCAAGATAAGCAAATCACTGCTTAAGAAGAAGAACAAGGTTGGAGGCCTCTCACTCCCTGATTTCAAAATTTACTATGTGGCAGAGTGGTCAAAATGGCCTGGTACTGGTACAATGAAAGATACAATGATCAATGGAATAGAATCAAGAATCCAGAAATTAACCCATCCACATATAGCCAACTAAAATTTTGACAAATTGCCTAGGTATATTGCATGGGGAGGAGATAGTCTCTTTAACAGATGGTGCTGGCAGAACTGGAAAGTGATATGCAAAAGATTGAAACAATACCTTTACCTCACGCCCTATACAAAAATGAACTCATCATGGATTAAAGATTTAAATGTGAATCCCAAAATTATAAAGGTCATCAATGAAAAAATAGGGACAAATGTGAGGGTGCTAAATCAGGGCATATACAGACTACCAAATATTTTGAAAAGTACACAAACAAAAGTAGACAAAACAGATGATTGGGACATACTAAAAATTAAAAACATATCTGCATCAAAAGACTTCACCAAAAGAGTGAAAAGGGAACCCACAGAATGGAAAAAAAAAATCTTTTCAATGACACATCGGACAAGGGACTCATTTCTAAAATATATATGAAACTACACCTTTACAAGAAAAGGGTGAATAACCCAATTAAATAATGGGCACAGGACATGAATGGACACTTCATCAAGGAGGAGATCTGGGCAGCCAACAAACATATGAAGATATGTTCATGATCACTAGCCATCATAAAGATGCAAATCAAAACAACAATGACATATCATATCACACCAGAAATAACAGTAAAGATCAAAAACTTTGTTGTTGTTATTAGGTGCCATTGAGTCGGTATTGACCCATAACGACCCTATGCCCAGCAAAATGAAACACTGCCTGATCCTGGGCCAACCTCACTACTGTTGCTGCGCAATGTTGCCACTTGGTAAATCCATCTCATTGGGGGTCTTCGTCTTTTTCTCTGAACCTCCACCTTACCCAAAATGATATCCTTCTCCAGCTCTGGTCCCTCCTGACACTATGTCAAAGTATGAGACGAAGTTTTGCCATCTTGGCCTCCAAGGAGCACTCTGGCTGCACTTCTTCCAAAATGGATCTTCAGTCTTTTCTCAGTTGATAAGAATGTTGTTTATTGGTCCAGTGGTGAGGATTTTTGTTTCCTTTACATTGAGATGTAATCCATACCAAAGGCTGTGCTCTTCTTTGA
>NW_006409030.1:804311-817571 GCF_000296735.1 Chrysochloris asiatica | reverse complement strand
CTGCTCCTGATCTTGTTTTCTCTGATGATATGGAGCTTTTCCATCATCTCTTTCCACAGTTGTAGTCAATTTGATTTCTGTGTATTCCATCTGGTGAGGTTTATGTGTATAGTCATCTCTTATGCTGTCTAAAGAAGGTATTTGAAATGAACAAATCATTGGTTTTGCAGAATTCTATCATGCAATCTTCAGCATCATTTCTATCACAAAGGCCATATTTTCCAACTACTGATCTTTCCTCTTTGCTCCTAATCGTTGCATTCCAATCACCAGTAATGATCAATACATCTTGATTCCATTTTTTGTTCAATTTCAGATTGAAGAAGTTAGTAGAATTCTTATATTTCATCCTCAGTGGCTTTAGCGGTTGGTGTATAAATTTGAATAATAGTGGTATTAACTGTACTTCACTGTAGGCACATGGATATTATCCATCACAGACAGTGTTGTACCTCATGAGTGATCTGGATATGTTCTTTTTGACAATGAATGCAACACCATTCCTCTTCAATTTTTCATTTCTGGCATAGTTAACCATGTGCTTGTCAGATTCAAAATGGCTAATACCTGTCCATTGCAGCTCACTAATGTCTTAGATATCCATGTTTATGTGTTCCATTTCATTTTTGACTACTTCCAATTTTCCCAGATTCATACTTTGTACATTCCTGTTCCGAGTTTCAATGTATGTTTACAGCTGTTTCTCTTCCTTTTGAGTTGTGCCCCATCAGCACTGAAGGTCCCATGGGCTTTATTCCATTGCGTCATCACGGTCCACTCTACTGTGAGGAGGAAGTTGTTCCCCAGTCACATTTTGAGTGCCTTCCAAACTGAGGGATCATTTTCTAGCTCTATATCTGAGGACATTAAATGCTGGCGAGGATGCAGAAAGACTGGGACCCTCCTACATTGTTTGTGGGACTGCAAAATGGTCCAACCACTGGAAAGCAATATGGTGCTTCCTCAGAAGGTTGGAAATAGAAATACCTTATGATTCAGCAATTTCTCTACTTGTTATTTACCCACTAGAAATACGAGCCATAACATGAATATATATATGTACACCAATTTTAATAGCAGCATTATTTACAATGGCAAAAAAATGGCAACAGCCAAAATACCCATCAATTGAAGCATGGATAAACAAACTGTGGTACATACACACAATGGAATACTATGCTATCTTGAAGAACAAGGAAGCTGCAAGCCAGTTTATAACATGGATGAACCTTGAGGACATTATACTGAGTGAAATTAGTCAGTCACAAAAGGAGAAATATTGCAGAATACCATTATTGTAAAATAATAAGAAAAAGTACACACCCAAAAAGGTAAAAAACCCAAAATGAAACAACTATATATATAATTACTGATCACTGGGATGTATGGGATGAGAGGAGGGAAGGGAGGGAGAGGAAGATAGAGAACAAGATATGGAATAGACACAGGAAAGCCTAGGGTTGGGGAGCAGGGTGCTGACAATACACAAGAAAGGGGTGGGGAAAAGAAGAAGGTGAATGGGAGAACATTTAGGCAGGTTCACATGGGCTAAGTGGGTCAGAGGTAAATGATGATGTATGCATAGCCTTGGAATAACACGGCTTTGGGATACAGGGATTGAGGCATGGTTTGAAAGGGTAAAAGTGGGGAATAATATTAGAATGCTTGGCTGTCTATTGATTATTGGTTTCCCTTGCCTACCATTGTGAAATAGACACTTGAGGGAGGGGTGGAAGTAATAGCCAGAAATATCACAATAGAAAACATGTAAGCCCGTCTTCAGCCTACAACTGATTGGGATACCGTAAAGGAGGCTAGGAATTGCCCAGACCCCAAATGGGGGCATGGGGGAAGCTATAAAGGCAAGAAGTGACTGGCTTATAAGCTTTCAAGAGGGAGCCTAGTTTCAGACTGACCAGGGGTAGGCAGAACCTCCACTGAATGATTTCCAATCTGTTGGAACCAGGCTGGCAAAAGGAAATTGGGATAGGACACTTGTGGTACAATAGTGAATGACTGCCTTTTTTTTTTTTTTTTGCCAAAGGAGGAGACTGATTGCTCTTGTGGAGGTCTCTGCGACCATCAAGTGAGAGGAGTGGAGAGTGTGACCCTATCCAGAGAGGCAGTGAATCCAGACATGGAGACAGAGATGATGATGTGGACAGATGGAGTGGCTGGGGACACGGGACTCAGGGAGGGAGAGGAGCTGTTTGCTGACAGTAAGGGGGGCAGGCCTGTGGGGTATATCCTTTGTTTATTTGATGATGCATGGAAGGGATTGTAATCATTGCAATGAAATGAAATATGATAAGATGAATGTGAAGCTGAAGTGGAACAGAGGTAAATAATGATGTATGCACAAATTTGGAACAACAGGGCTCTGTGATACAGCGATTGAGACACAGTTGGAATGGGGAAGAGGTGGGAAATAATGTTAAGATGCTTGGCTACCTTTTGGATCCTGGTTTTCCTGGCACACCATTATTAAGTAGACACTTGAATGGGAGTGAAATGAATAGTCAGAAATTATCACCATAGAAAGCTTGTAAGTCTGTCTTCTGCCTACTGATTGGAATACCTAAAATGGGGCTACAATGTTTCCAGTGAAGGAGGCTTCCTTCAGAGCTTCTGCATTACATAAGATTATAGGTGGAATCCTGAATCACATTCAAAATCTTCTGAGGTGGGAAATTTCCACTTGAGGAGACACGCAGACCAACCTGGAATGGCTAGAAGAACAGAAGATACTTCTTGAAAGAAAGACCCACAGAAAAAACACAAAACAATATAGGCCAACTGACTGATTATTACAAGGATAAGCAAGTTGCTTGCCCAGGAGACATCAAGGCAAGTGGTAGGGTCCCCTCAGCCCAAACCCACTTCTAAGACTAAGACTCAATGGGAATACACGCTCTGATTTGTGACCATGTTTGTCACTGATAAGGGGAAGTGAGGGAAAAACAGTAATGAAGTTGCAAGCTAAGCCCTACAACATTCAATAGACTCCTGTGAACCCTGGTGAGGACCTGGTTGGCCAGCAGTGTGGCAAGACCTGGAGACTCTTGGGGCAAAGTCAGTGACCTAGCCATAAAGAACTAGATTGGAGAGTGAATCATAAAGAAGAGAGGGCATATGCATAAGCACACCCACACTTGCAGATAATACCCACTTGACCTGGCTTCAATGACTGGATGATCAGAGCTCAACTAGAATAAGAAAGAAGAGGAAAAAAAGAGTAATCTGATACAATTTGATGAACTTGACCTACTCTTAAGGATGCAGTAGCTCAAAAGAGGGAACAAATCTTTACAGCAAGAATCATTCTCACCCCCTCCATACACAGAGTAGACAGGGATGGGCAACTTGGACATTGGCTACCCAGGATGGGGTTGGCTACAGAGGCAAGAAGTGACCTGCTTACAAGCTTTCATGAGGGAACCTAGATCCAGAGGGCATGGAGCAAGGTAGAATCTCCACTGAGTATTATGCAGTCTCTCGGTGGAGCTGATGAAAGAAGGTGTAGATAGGTCTGTGATACAACAGTGAATAATTGTTATCAGGACTGGTTGTGAAGGTTGTAAATGTAAACATAGACATTTGTAGCAAAAGGAGGGGAGTGATTAACTTTTCAGTCTAGGAGCAGAGGTCCCTAAGACCATCAAGGGAGAAAAGTGGAGAGCGAAACCCTACCCAGGGAAGCAGTGACACCAGGGATGGAGGCAGAGACGATGATGTGAAGAGATGGAGTGGCTGGGTACTTTGGACCCGGAGAGGGAGAGGGGCTGTGTGCTGATGACCAGGGGGGTGGCTTGCAGGGCTTACCTTCTGGTTGGTTGATGATGCATGGCGGGGATGGTAGCCATTGCAGGGAAGCAATGAATGATAGGATGAATGTAAAGCTAATGTTCTCCCATGTAAAATATTAAATAATTCACAATGAAACATTAAAAATATATAAAAATAAATTAATTGTTAAGAAGATTTGGGTGTGAGGAGCATAATCTGAACTAATATATTTTTGTGTTCTTAAATCTCTGATTCCTAGTTACCTCAAGATTACAAAGCATAATACTGACTGATTTAGATTTTAAAGAGCCCTGGTGGGTTTATGAGTTAGGCATTGGTCTGTTAACCAAAAGGTCAGTGGTTCAAACCCACTAGTCACTCAGCAGGAGAAATATGAGACTTCTTGCTCCCAGCAATATTTAGAAACCCTAAATCTGTACTATAAACACTGGACTGCTAATTGCAAGATCAGTAGCTCAAACCCACCACCTGCTCCTTGGAAACTCTGTATAGGGTTGCTATGAGTCAGAACTGACTTAATGGCCCTTAGCAATAACAACATATAGGGTTGCTATGAATCAGAATCATCTCAGTGATGGTGAGTTTGGTTTTGAGTTTTGACTTTGAGCATGGAGTTTCTGTCATAGTGTAAAGAGAGTAACTCCCTGTACTTGGACCTGAGTTAAGAATGGGGATGAATAATAGGACTGAAAAGAACAGAAAGAGGGAGAAAGTCTGCCATATTTGGCCCAGTGGTTGTATGGGAAGAGAGAGAGAGATAGCAAGAAGCTAGAAGCAAACATGCATAGAGTATAACTTATCACACCTCCCTCCCTAAATGAGGTTAAAACCCTATGTGTCATGTGTGTTATACAGATCAGGTGAAAGTTAAGAGCAGAAGAGTATTTGATATGTTTACATTTGGGACTTGGAGGAGATAACTTAGCATGGATACACCTTAAGGCAGTAGGAGAGGGCTAGGTAGAGTGTAAAGGCAAACAATGCAAAGTGTTCTACTTTTGTGGGAGATATGACTGGTGGTTGATGATGCTGACTCACAGGTTTATCAGGGATATTACTGCAGTGTGAGTAAAGTTTTCCTGTGACTATCAACTGCAGATGGTACTGAAGGTCACATCATATCTTAGTACTGTCAGTGGCTGAGGTTGGGTGGGGTCATATTGTGAGGACCACTCACTTCATGAGTTCACCAACAATTGATTCCCTATAAACATTTACCCAAGAAGTAAACCAGACAAGACAAGACCAGCTACCCTGAGGCTGAGATCAATGAAAATCTATAGGCCACTATTCAGATCTAAGGCCTCTTCTGCCACTTCAAGATTTTATAAATACTTCTTACACACAGACTCCATATTAAGAGAATAAAGACGAGCAAGAAGCAAACTTGATAAGATATGATCTTTGAAGAATCTAGATAATTACCAAAATAAGGATTTCTTAAACCAGACTGCGCTGGGTGACTATCTACAAGGTCAGCAATTCAAAACTACCAGTTACTCTCATAAAAGATTGACAGCTTCAGAAGCCCTATACAGGGTTGCTATGAGTTGGAACTAACTTGGTGGCACACAAACACCAACCACCAAACCACACTAGTCAAACATATGACAATTTTATGTTTTGTGTTTTAAATTTCCTGCCCAATAAAGTGGTGATGGTTGTGGTGGTGGTGGTTATGTGCCGTGGAATTGGTTCTGACTCATAGTGACCCTGCACAAGGTTTCCGAGGCTATACATCTTTACGGGAGCAGTAAGCCTCCTCTTTCTCTTGCAGAACAGCTGGTAGTTTCGAACTGTTGACCTTGCAGTTCACAGCCCGATTTGTAACCACTATGTTACCAGCAGAGCTCCTTCCACATTTGGGTAGTATATTTTAATCAATGAACCTATTAGATTATATTTTTGACATCTCTGAATACACGCCTTAAAATTTTGGGATGATATCAAATGTGCCTTGTCATGTAATTGTTATGAGGTTCAAATAAATATGAAAGGATTTTATAAGCTATGAAGGTGCTCATATCAAGAGCAGTATGCTGGCATGGTTACTTTTTTCCTTCTTTTTCTTCTTTTGATCTATTGCTAATGAAAAAGCAGCCTTTCTGTTAGTGACTTTGTTCTAGGGACTCTTATTATTTTTTGTGGAGAGTCTTATACGTAAATAATTTAATTTAAAAAATCATAAATATTTACAATATTGCCTATACTTACTAATAACATTTCCAGTTATTTTGATGACAGAGAAGCTTATAGTCAGAAAATACTTGGGATAAATATTTATATGTTGTTACTCAATTAGTTAGCAAATAACACCCTTCCTGGTACACATTTGAGTTGGTAAAGGATGTGAATTGAATGTGAGCATAAAAAAAGTGTTTGTTTCTTAGTTGATAACTTTAGTTGTGATTCAATTTCTTCTTACCAGGCTGCATGAACAAGTAATTCATTTGGAAATTTAACATCCTGTCTGTGTGATATGAAATTGGGGTGGGAAACTGAAGTATTTTGCAAAACATCCTGTAAAAGTATTACACACACACAAATGTTTTTACTAAATGCCTATACACACAGCCCTATTCTAAGGTGAAAAGTTGTGCCAAATCCATGCTTTCTACATATTTTCATGCCAAGAGGTTTTTTTATGAAGAGGAGAAAACCTTTTTAATTTGTGGCATTTCAAACAATCTTAAATGGTCTTCTCATTAAAAATTCTTGTTGGCATGATTAATTATGGGTACAGGGTTCCCCAAAATAACATTGAGCTGAAGGTAAGTTGACATTTTCAATAATTTCAGTGGTCAAAAAGGTAATTCGTGTTCATGTAAATCTGGAAAGCAGCTTTATTTTTTTTCCCCAGTAAAGAATGGAACATTCCTTAGAATAACATTGAAACACTGCATGGGAAGGATCCGAACAGACAACTGGTTTAAGTTGCAGCAATCCTGGTCAGGTTGGTTGGATCTAGAATTTACAGATTGCTGAACCTGCTGAACCTGAATCATGGAACTGAAGGAATAACAGATGCATTTTTTTTTTCTTAAATGTTTTATTGTGAATTATGTGATAGTTTACATGGGAGAACATTAGTTTTACATTCATTCTATCATATATCGTCTCATTGCCATGCTTACAATCCCCTCCATGCAATCCTTCCCCCGTACCCCCCCAGGTCTTCAGCACACAGTTACTCTCCCTCTCTGGATCTAAAGTCTCCAGCTGCTCCATCGCTCCACGTCATCATCTCTGGCTCCATTTCAGGCATCACTGCTTCTCTGGGTAGGGTCCCGCTCTCTGCTCTTCTCCCTTGATGGTCCTAGGGACCTCTGCTCCTAGACTGAAAAGTTAATCACTCCCCTCCTTGCTATAAAACGTCTACCTTTACATTTCCGACTTTCACAATCAGTCCTGGTAACTATTATTCACTATTGTATCACAAGAGACCCATCTGCACTTCATTGCATCAGCCCCGCCTAGTCAGATTGAATACTACTCACTGGAGATTCTACCTTCCTCCAGGCTCTCTGGATCTAGGTTCCTTCTTGAAAGCTTGTAAGCCAGTCACTTCTTGCCTTTGTAGCCCCCACCCTCCATTTTGGATAGCCAATGTCCAAGTTGCCCATCCCTGTCTACTCTGTGTGGAGGGGGTAGGAATGATTCTTGCTGTAAGGACTTGTTCCCTCTTTTGAGCTACTGCTTCCATAGGTGTAGGCCAAGTTCATCAAATTGTATGAGAATACTTTTTTTTTTTTTCCCTCTTCTTTTTACTTCTGGTTGTGCTCTGATCATCCAGTCACTGAAGCCAGGATAAGTGGGTATTATCTGCAAGTGTGGGTGTTCTTATGCACATGCCCTCTCTTCTTATCAGCTGGATGCTTCACTCTCCAGTCTAGTCCTCTGTGGCTATGTCACTGACTCTGGGCCCAAGAGTCCCCAGGTCTTTGCACACTGCTGGCCAACCAGGTCTTCACCCGTGTTCACAGAAGTCTATTGAACATTGTAGGGCTTAGCTCACCTCTTCATTGCTGTTTTTCCCTCACTTCCCCTTATCGGTGTCGAGCGTGGTCACCAATCACAGCATGTTTTCCCAGTGAGTCTTAGTCTTGGACAGATGCATTTTGAGTTAACCAGTGGTAGAATATCACATCTAGTCAGTGACCAACTCTTTATCCTTAAAGTTCATGTATGTGTGGTTGCTTGAGTTTTGCCCCACTTCTGTAAATTGTATGCTCTAAGACGAGTGCTAGTATCTTCCTTTCACTCCTCTCCATCTTTCTGTAACCCACTCTCTGTGATTGACAGTTGAGATTTATGGATTATATCAGCGGGCCTCCTTCTACTGCGTGGAAGAGTGTCTCCCCAAATCTTGTCTAAAATTCAAGAATACCTTCAGAATGTGACTTTATTTAGAAATAGGATCTTGACAGATGTAATTAGTTAAGATGAGGTCATACTAGATTATGGTGAACCCTAAATCAAATATAATTCACATCCTTATAAGAAAATAACAGAACACCTTGAGTCACAAGCACACACCAGAGGGAAGATGGCCATGTGAAGATGGAAGCAGAAATTGTAATGATACAGTTGCAAGTTAAGGAACACCAAAAATTGCTGGCAGCCACCAGAAACTAGGAAGAGATGAGGAAGTATTCTTCCTAAATCCTTTAATAGGAACATGACTCTGCTGACAGTTTGATTTTAGACTTACAGCTTTCAAAACTGTGAGAGAACAAAATTCTGTTGTTTTTAGTCCTGAGTTTGGGTAACTTTTTATGGCAGCCCTAGGAAATGAATACACTTATTTTTCATTTACTATTGGGTTTTGTAAATGCAGAAGTCTGGAGGATGGGATAATGGTGAGCTTAGGGTATTATTACCATAGGTCCATTAATGCAATTTACCTTGAGGTGACTGAGTCCTTCAACCAAGGGTCACAGCTAATCTCAAGTAGACTACTGCTGGAGGGTTCTCTGCCTTTACAGTTCCCACGCAGGCTGCCTAAGCTGAACCCATGTACTAAGAGTATTTTCTGATAAGGAGGCTGGGAATTGGTTCTCTCTTCCAGTTTTTTCTCCTTGTTAGAGAAGCCTCTTTCCTTGTTCTGAACCCACAGTAATTTTCTTTGTCTCTATGGCTACAGAAGAGTCTTGGTGTGGTGCTACAGGATAAGCACCAGACCACAAGGTCAGTTTGAACTGAAAGGTCAGTGGTTTAAACCCAACAACCTCTCCTCAGAAACCCTATACAAAATCGATATGAGTCAGAACTGACTCAATGACACTAAAATGACAAATAGCTTCTTAGTTTTATTAAAGTAGTTAATCTTCTAACTAGTGGGGGAATAAATATTCTTCCAGTTACGCATCACCCCAGTAGTTATAGGAGCGTCACACTAGTTGACTATGAACAAAGCTTGGTAATAAATAGTATGGTCAGGTCAGGTGCCACTGAGCAAAGGTCCATTCCTCTTGCTTCCTTGCCCTGTTCCATACACTGTGAGGTATAAAGTCTTTAGAGCCCTTTATCTTGTGATAATTTGCCTGCAACACAAACTTAGAGCCATATGTGTGTAAAAGTAAAAGGTTTCCTATGCTAACTCAGCCTGAGACGGGGTTCTGAGGGAGACTACCAGAATATGAATCTTATTCTAATCATCTGTGTCCTGAGTGCTATATGAGCAAATTTTTAAAATCTTGTAAAATATCACTGACTAATGCCAACAGCCCTCTATGAGTCCATTTATTATTGTGGTTCATTGTAGCAATCTCCACATTATTTCTTCCAAATTCCACAACCTACTGCTCCCCCTTTCCCTGGTCATTTTTATACTACAGGTGGTAAGAATCTCCTGTGGCTCCATCTTCCCTCTCCCCAGACACATATTGTCTTACAACTGAGGGTTACCCTCAGTAAACAGCTTCCTTATTGATTCTTGAATTGTTGTTGTTGTTGTTAAGTGAGGTCGAGTCCGTTCCAACCCATAGCGACCCTGCATAGGGTTTCCAAGGAGCTACTGGTGAGCTTGAACCACCGACAATTTATTTGTGTCATTTGTTGTGTGCCCCTGAGATACTCTCAACTGATTGTCATTGAGAAGAACTCATAGGTTGAACTCTTGTGTTCATCAATGAAGAAGGCCATGTAGATTGCTGGTGACTGCATGAACTCAGAGGGAGAAGAGAAGCATAGAAGGCTAGTATTTGACATTACAGAAGTCCCCTCTTACTCTAAACATTGTATGATTCTGTGTATAAGGTACTGAAGGAAGCATATTCTGTTTTGTGCTTTTAGATTCCTGTTCAGAATATGGACTGGGATGATAAAATATAGGTCAAAGGACAACACAAGCAAGGGGCACTCATAACACTAGAAGTGATTCTTGTTGTTGTTGTTGATTTGTGTGATTCTACACACAAAAAACTCTCTTTTGACTATCACCTTTCAAAAATTTTAAAATCACTTTTAGTGTTGTATTGCTCTTCAACAACTATCATTTTTATGTTAAATGCATTTTTAATTTACATAAACACTCTTATATTCAGCAATATATAATATAAAAAATATATACACTAGTCAAGCAACCCTTACTTGGAAATATGGAAAAATTTTTCAGTACCAATTACTAGAATTAAAAATCATTCCAAGACTCTGAGTATGTTTTCTAAACTGTATTTCATTTTACTTTTCCCACTTAACTCTTAAGTTAAAGCACAGGCCATTTATTCTATAAATTTTGTTTAATAATATGAATAATTTTTGTATTTTTTGCTATAAATTTTCCTGCACTGTTTATGTTGTAAATATTCCAAATGATCCTATTTCAGTACTCACTTTAGTAAAATTTTATATGATTTTGGGGGTCATATTTTTCGTGGGCAGGTTTCGGTTCAGCTACATTTCAAAAAGGATTAATGACCAGAACTGTTTATGATTCATAGTGTAAGCAGTAACTTTAAAGAAATTTCTGTGTTAGAAAAATTTACTCGAACATTCTTGTCAACCTGTCTGCCTTAATGGGATTTGATCATTTGAACATTTGATCATTTGACAGAATTTGACTGAATATCATAATTCCATTCATAATTCCATTATATATCATAATTCAATATATCATAATTCCATTCACAAAACAGTGGTACAGAGCACCGACTACTTTTGCATACAGAAGAAACTAACTATGCTAATTAATGGGAAAGGACATATTATTTGGCTGTAGAAATATACTAGTAATGATAAATCATCTTGCCATTGTATCCAAATGTCTTTCACACATGGTAGGTAATGTTATCATTGGAAGAGAGGGCCGTAAAAAAGTTTGTGGAAAGTGCAATGGAAAGATAATGGAAGTTTTGCATTATATCACTGCCTCATATCACTGTAATGAGGCTTCTTCCCATTTTACAGATTAAAAATCTGAAGCAGCATATTGTCATTAGGATACTATTCATGACTTATTTTATAACTTCATAAGTAGGCTTTGGTTTTTATTTTAATTTAATATACAGACTTAACTTCAAATATGCAAATTATTAAGCTGTAGGAGAATATTCTCCATATCTAGGCTCTTAAAATGGATTAGTTATTAAGAATAATGCTCTTATCTTCAAACTGTCCAGTCTCATTGATGGTGGTGGTTGTGTGCCATGGAGTTGGTTCCAACTCATAATGATCTTGTGTAGGGTCTTTGAGACAGCAAAATTTTATGGGAGCAGAAAGCTTCATCTTTCTCCTGCTGAGTGGCTGGTAGATTAAAAGTGAAACTTGTGGTTAGTAACTCAATTTGTAACCCACTATGCTATCAGGGTGCCTTAGTCTCATGGTTGTTGCTGTCCAGTGTCATTGGTGGTGTTGATTTTGTATGATGGAGTTGTTTCCTGTCGGGGACCGGCCTCGACACGAGTGTTTGGTTCATGCGAGGGGATATCTGGCAGCGATAGGGATAGCAAAAGAATACACAGAAAGACAGAAGGAGGGAGACAAAGAGACACCCCGAAACCAGGGTGGATGCATCACTGGTGGGCAGACTTGGGACTAAGGCATCGTGGCCTCTGCAGGCAGCAACTCACTGCTCTGCAAACTGTACTGCATGCCCTCCAAGCCGTAATGCACACCTAGGCCGGCCTGCGCCTCTGTTTTATTTAGGGGAGGAGCTTCACACCAAGCTGGGAGGGACAGCTAACATCAGTAATTTTCCAGACATTCAGGTAACTTTACATTGAGCTTCGCTGGTTGGAATCCCAGGCCCGCAACTTGGTTTCTCAGCTTCAATTAACATATCTATAGCCCCTGAGCTCAGTTGGGAGAAGGTGAGAGGGAAGGTCAAAAGGCTTGGGAGGAGTCCCGCTGTTTTGGCTTCCTGAGGCAGGTTTTCAGGAACTTTGGCTGAATAGCCTGCACCTGGGACAGGTTTAGGGAGGATGTCTTTTTATCTATGGAACAAAGAACCAGGAAGTAGCTAAGTTATTTTTAGTTAATCCTTTGGAGAAAGGTTTAACCTTGAAACCTTTACAGTCTCGGCTTTAGGAAAATACTACATTTATCTGTGGATATTAAGGGATCATGTTTGGAATTAAATAAAAAACATAACTGAACACTAAAATGAAAACCAATTTACTATGACTGCCCGGTGGTCAGAATCTGTTCCTCAGAGCCTGTGTCCTGCATTGTCTGCAACACTCAGGCCCAGTGGGCCTCGAACTTCTGACCAGCTTTACATGGTCTGCAACAGTTTCCTATTCATGATGACCCTGTATAGGGTTTCTGAGGAGCAGCTGGTGAATTTGAACCACCGACCGTATAGTTTAAACCAACGTTGCAGACCAGTGCATTAACCTGCAGTGCCATACCAGGGGTCATAGTCACATTGTTGTTGTTGTTAAGTGCCGTGGAGTCGGTTCCGACTCATAGCGACCCTACACAGGGTTTACGAGGCTCTAAATCTTTACGGGAGCAGACCGCCTCATCTTTCTCCCGTGGACCCGCTGGTAGTTTCGAACTGCTGACCTTGAGGCTCACAGCCCTATTCGTAACCACTACGCTACCAGAGCTCCTTATAGTCACATTAGTGGTATTTATTTATTTGTTGATTTTAAGTGCTGTTAAGTTGGTTCCAACTCATAGCAACCCTGTATAGGGTTTCCAAGGAGTGGCTGGTGGGTTTGAAATGCCAAACTTGCGGTTCAAACTGATCCAGCAGTCCAGTTCTTATCCTATAGCACCGCGGCCATATATTTGTTCAATTTTAAGCATTCATATGATCATGCTAGCATTTTGAAGAAAGGCATAGACCATTAAATAAGCTTGGAACTTTATTTATTTATTTATTAACGTTTTATTGTAAATTATATTATAGTTCACATGGGAGAACATTAGTTTTGCATTTATTCTATCGTATGTCATTTCATTGCCATGGTTCCAATCCCCTCCATGCATCATCAACCAACCAAAGGG
>NW_006409030.1:793647-794117 GCF_000296735.1 Chrysochloris asiatica | reverse complement strand
GCTCAAAAGGCCCTGCAGTGGGTCACCTCAGCCCACAGAGCTGTGCCGGACTCCTCTCAAACCAGTGAAAACAAAAAAGCAGACCACATATGACGCGCAACCGCGTCCCCCACACAAGGCCTCCGAGAAGCGGCCTGTGAGCTTGAACCACAGACACCGCAGACCAAAAGGCGCTGCAGTGGCACCCCAATCCCCAGCGCTACAATGGGACGCCTCTCAAACCAGTAAATGTAAGCCAACCAAATAGGACACACATCTGTGTCTCCTGTATAAGGTTTCCAATGTGTGGCTGGTGAGCATGAACCAGCGGCTCTGCCCCACCGGCCTTGTTGTTCAAAAGAATTTGCAGTGCAGCATCTCAACCCACAGCACTACGCTGGGCTTCCTCTCAAACCAGTGAAGAAAGGCAGACCAAATTCAAATTCGCGTCTCAGCCTGGCCCAGGTGCGTAAGCTCCTGGCAGAGGAAAG
>NW_006409030.1:771399-792947 GCF_000296735.1 Chrysochloris asiatica | reverse complement strand
GTGTGTGTGTGGCAGCCCATGGTATTTTCAATATTCTCCTCCAACACCATAACTCAAATGTTTTCCATCCTCCTATATATTCTGGAATAATTTGAGTAGAATTGGTGACAGCTCTTCCCTGAATGTTTGGTAGAACTCACCAGTGAATCCATCTGGGCCTAGACTTCTTTTGGTAGGGAATTTTTCAATGACCTGCTCAATTTGTTCTTTTGTTATGGGTCTGTTCAGGTTTTCTACTTTACTCTGTGTAAGTTTAGGTAGGTCGTGTTTTTCTAAAAATGTATCCATCTCTTCTTAGTTTTCAAATTTGTTGGAGTTAAGTAATACATTTTAAAGGAAGCTAAATTAATTTTAAAGAAATGATGTGGAACTACATTTTCTGAATATTTATTCTGACCATGTTTGAGGGGAGCAAATTACTACAGACCACAGGGATATTAGCTGTATTGTCATCATCTTTCTTTGTGGGACTTTCAGTTCCATTTCCATTTTTTTGAGGGGAGAAACAGTGCTGTTAGTTGTCATCAAGTCAGCACTGACTTGATGACCCTATGTGCAAGAGAATGAAACACTGCATTGTCCCATGACAACGTCACAGTTGTTACTAAGCCTGAGCCCCTTGCTGCTGCCACTGTGCTATTCCATTTCATTGGGGTTCTTCCTCCTTTTCTCCAACCCTCAACTTTACCAAACATGATAGCCTTTTCCACTGATGTGTCCCTCTTGATAATATGTCTGAAGTGTGAGAGATAAAGGCTGGCCATTCTGGTTTCCAAGGAGAATTCTGCGAATACTTTTTCCAACACAATCTGGTTTGTTCTTTTGGCAGTGCATGCTACTTTTTACTATTCTCCTCCAGCACTATAACTCAAACACATCAATTTCTATAGTCTTCCTTATTCACTGTCCAACTTTCATATACATATGAGGTTATTGAAAATACCATGGTTTGTATTAGGTGTACCTTAATCCTAAAACTGACATCTTTGCTCTTTAACACTTTACAGAAGTCTGGTACAATAAATTCGCCTAATACAGTATATTGTTTGATATCTTGACTGCTACTTCCATGAGTGGTGATTATTAATTTCAGCAAAATGAAGTCTTTGATAACTTCAATCTTTTCTCCGTTTATATGGATGCTGTTTATTGGTCCAGTAGTTGGGATTTTGTTTTCTTTACATTGAGATGCAACCCCTACTGGAGCCTGTGGTCTTTGTTCTTTATCAGTGTTTTAAGACCTCTTCCCTTTCAGCAAGCAAGGTTGTATCATCTGCATATCACAGGTTGTTAATGAGTCTTCCTCCGATCCTGATGCCACGTTTTTCTTCATAGAACCCAGTTTCTCGGATTATTTGCTCAGCATACAGACTGAATAAGTATGGTGAAAGAATACAGCCCTAGCACACATCTTTCCTAATATTAAACCATTCAGAGTTCCCTCGCTCTGTTCAAACAACTGTCTCTTGGTCTATATAGAGGTTTCTCATGAGCCCAATTAAGTGTTTCATAATACTTATTCTCTGCAACGTTGTCCATAGCTCATCATGATCCACACAAGCAAAAGTCTACATAGTCTATAAAGCACAGGTAAACATCTTTTTGGTATTCTCTGCTTTCAACCACGATCCATCTGACATCAGCATTGATATCCCTTATTCTATGTGCTCTTCTGAATCCAACTTGAATCTCTGACAGTTCCCTGCCAATGTACAGTGCAGCTGTTTTTGTATTATCTTTAGAAATATTTTACTTCCATGAGATATTAATGATGTTGTTCAATCATTTCTGCATTCCATTTGGTCACCTCTCTTTGGAATGGGCACAAATAAGGGTCTTTCTAGTCAGTTGGCCAGCAGGCAATTGTCTTCCAAATTTCTTGGCATAGATGAGTGAGTGCTTTCAGTGGGATATAAGTTTGGTGAAAGATTTCAATTTGTGTTCCATCTATTCCTGGTGTCTTGCTCTTTGTCAATGCCTTCAATGTATCTTGCACTTCTTCCTTCAGGATTCAGGATCATTGGCTATTGTTCATATGATGCTTCTTGAAATGTTTGAACATCAACTTTTTTTTTTTTTTTTAATACAGTGATTATTTCCATCTTCTTTTGATGCTTTCTGCATCAGTCAATATTTTGTCCATGTTGTTGTTGTTGTTAAGTGCTGTCAAGTCAGTTCTACCCCATAGTGACCCTGTATAGGTTTTCTGAGAAGCAGCTGGTGAGCTTGAACCATCGACCTTGCAGTTCAAACGACTTTGCAGTCTGGTGCATTAACCCACAGCCCCACACCAGGACTCCTAGAATCCTTCAATATTGCAAGTCAAGGCTTGACTATTTTCTTCAGTTCTCTCAGCTTGGGGAATGCTGAGCGTGTTCTTACTTTTCATTTTTCTCACTTCAGGTCTTTGCACATTTTGTTATAATATCTGACTTTGTCTTCTCAAGCTGACCTTTGAAACTTTCTGTTTAGCTCTTCGATCTACCAAAATGTCAAGTGCTCCTATAAGTGGTGGGCCATGAAAAGCAATCACTCAGCTTCTTAAACATGAGGACAGGCAGGACCAAATGGATGATATTAAGTCCTGGTGTGATGCTGTAGTATAGCACTAGATTACAAGGTCTGCTTGAACTGCAAGGTTGGCAGTTCAAACTCACCAGTCACTCCTCAGAAAGCCTATGCAGAGTTGGAACCAACTCAACAGCAGTTAAACAAAACAATCACTAACAGCTGACCAGGGACAGGGTCACGATCAGAATTAGGGTCTTCAGATGCTTGTGTCCACGTTCTCTCCACATCTCCAGGCTGTCATCCTTCTAAGCTTATGAGGTTGTTTCATTGATTAGACAAGTGTTCTATTAATGCTAAAATTGTAGGGGAAGAAAAGGCATAGGAACATAACATGCATAGTCAAAGACTGATTTAAATCATCCTTCTTCTATACTCATAACAATTTTTAAAAAAATATTTTTTACTTTAAATTTGTTGGGGCAAAAGAACTGTGTTTTTCACTTTCATAACACACATTTTATAAGGACAGTTTAAAAGGTGCTTATTCTCAAGTATATTTGCACAGAATCCATTTTACCAGGGTATTCTGATGTGTCAACAGATAAAGTGGCTTTTATTGTCAATGTTCTTGTTTTATTAATCACACTTCAAATGTTATATGTTCCCCATTCCTTTGAATAAGTATGTAGAATGAGAATCTAAGTAATTTGTTAAATGTTTTAGAAGTAAATCCTCTAAAATAAATGTACCCTCATTCTCAGCACATAATTGCCTCTTTTATTCTTAATACTAATGGATTTGTTTTAAACTAGTGTGTAAATATACATTTTCATGATTAGAAATTTTCACCAAGGCTATTATTGATAATTGTTTGCCCACTACTATCAAATTAAAAAAAAATAAAACATGAGAATTTAGGATTTTGAAACTAACAATAACCATTTTATAAAAGCTTAGTGTTATATGAGAGACGACTGCTGAGTAGTCTAATACTCTCTTGCCTTCCCTATTTTAAGTAAAAATCTTGATGTATAGACAATTCTAGCACTATTAATAAAGTCTGGTTAGCTAGCTTTTAAGCACATGTATGGAATTCATGAATATGAAAAAGTTCCCCATAGACAGTATGCTACAGGAATATTTTAGATTTCAAGAGGCAAGTAATTTTATTATTCTGTTCATTTAACAAATGACAAGTTATATTGAACTATAGGTTGTTTTTTTTAAGTGACTTTAAGTTGGTTCTGACTCATAGTGACCCTGTATAGACTGTTTGAGGAGTAGCTGATGGGTTTGAATAGCTAACCTTATGGTTAACAGTCCAATGTTTATCCTACAGCACCACACCAGGATTCCATGGAACTGCATAGACTTCCACAATATTTTTTCATAAATTTAACTTTGTGAGAATAACATTTTGCTGAAAATCACAAGTAAACTAAATATTTGCTCCTAATTAGTATAACCAAGCTCTTGACCTTCCTTTGCTGTCACTGTTGTGTAAAATCCACTTTCAAATGTGTCTGCAATGGATTTATTTCTGTCCTCTAAAAGATAATCTGAAATCTTAGCCCCTGTACTTATGGATATGACTTTACTTAGAAATAGAGTATTCTAAGTTGTTGTTGGGTAGGTTAATTATTAAGGTGAAACATAAAAAGCAGACATTTATCTGGTTGAATATCAGCACAAATAGTTGTATGTTACTGAATTAGTGTTAATTTTAAAAATACAGAATTTTAATTTTTTTCATCCTGAAACAGTCACATATCAGTAACTGCATATGGTTTAACATATGGAACATAAAATATTGACATATCAAAGTAAGCTACTTTCATGAAGTCATATTTTCTTCTTGCTAAGCACTTAGGAAAACTATTTCACTCTGAGTACTGGATTTTTATATGCATACTTGATTGAACTATTTTTTTAAAAACTTACAAATAAATTAATTGTTTTTCTTATTGGTAATAAAATATTCAGTGAAAAAATGAAGCATTCTATAGTTTAATAAATAATAATATCTATTACTGAAGCTCTATGTGTAGTGCCATAGCATAAACACTGGACCACAAGGTTAGTTTGAACTGTAAGGGTCAGCAGTTTAAACTCATCAGACAGTCCTCATAAACCCTATACAGAGTCACTGTGAGTGAGAGCCAACTTGATGGTTGTTGTTGTTAGGTGCCATCGAGTTGGAGCTGACTCATAATGACCCTATGCACAACAGAATGAAACACTGTCCAGTCCTGGGCCAACCTCACAATTGTTGTCACACTTAAGCCCATTGATGCTGCCACTTTGCCAATCATCTCACTGGGGGTCTTCCTCTTTTTCTCTGACCCTCCATCTTGCCAAACATGATATCCTTCTCCAGTGACTTGTCCAGATAAAGTCTGGCCATTCTGGCCTCCAAGGAGCACTCTGGCTTAAACACAGATCTGGCTTAAACACTCTTCTTCCAACACAGATCTGTTTATTCTTTTGGCAGTCCATGGTATTTTCAATATTCTCCTCAACATCATAACTCAAATACATTAACTCTTCTATAATCTTCCTTTTTCACTGTCCAACTTTTGTATACATATTAGGTTTACTGAAAATACCATGGCTTGGGTCAGGCGCACCTTGGTCCTCATGGTACTCAATGGTACTTAACAATTACTGAATCAAACTTTCTAAATTAAACATAAACTTGAATGAGATTGAGTTTTTAGTCACTTCTATTTAGTTTGGAGATGAGCTGTGGTAGCACAGTGGTTATAAATCAGGTCTCTAACCTCAAGGTCAACAGTTTGAAACTACCAGTGTTCTGTGGGAGAAAGATGAGACTATCTGCTCCCTTAAAGATTTACAGCCTTGAAAACCTTATACAGGGTCACTGTGAGTCAGAACCAACTCCATGGTATATAACTACCACCATCATTGAGTTTGGGATATAATAATTTCATTATTATATCAGCTATGTCTCCCCAGCCTTTTCGTTCCCTCCCCCAGAGGCCCCTGTTGCATGGCAGCTGTACTGCCTCCTGGCCCAGTCGTGTCACCTCCTTGAACCTTAGTCTCTTTGTCTGTCAGTCACATAACTCCTCCCCACCTACCACACAGGGTAGTTGTGAGAGTGCAAAGAGGGGTTGCTCTTCATCCTGCCCTGGGGAGCCACAAGATAGGCCTGACCCCCATAGGACACTTCTGATGTGGGTGAACAGTGTTGGGTTTGGTGGGGGCAGCATGTATCAGCAGGGCTAGTGAGCAATTCAGGAACTTGGGATATGGGGAAGGGGGGCCCTCCTCCCTCTGCTCAGGGGAGAGTCTGGGAGTGGCAAAGCTGAGGGCCCCTTTTGCAGTGACTTCTGGGACAGGTACTTGCTTCTCAGTTGTGTTCGACTCCACCATGTAGTAAAACCTGAAGAAACAGAAAATAGAAAAAAGACCTTAGATCTCATTATTTAAAAAACTTGCGATAAGATAGTGAAAAAGTAAGTAAATACAATGAATGATTAGTACTATTTCAGAGGTCAGTCATGTATTTAATTTATGGGGGTTCTCCCTCTGAGAGAAAATAGCTGTTATTAGTATAAAAATCCAATGCCACTGAATTTGACCTAGTATATGTATGGTAATGCACTCCTGGTGTGTAGTGAGTTAATGTAATGAGCCAGACTACAAAATCAGTTTGAACCACAAGGTCAGAGGTTCAAACTCACCAGTCACTCCTTGAAAACCCTATACAGTGTTGAGATGGGTTGGAACCGACTTGACGATACTTAACTACAATAACAAAGTATGGTAATAGTGGTACAAAAAGTACAAATGAGTTGAGGACAACACTTCAAAATTAATGTATTTTTCTCAGTGTCCTTGAGGCAGCAAAGCAGGCAAGAAATCAGAAATTGAATTGAGTAATATAGTATAAAAGGTGGGAAATGAAGTATATCAGAATAGAATATATAAATCTTAAAATGATTTGCCAAAGAGCCAATTTAAAGGGTGTATAAGTTGTTTCCAAGAATCCTGAGTTTATTGGCTTAATATAGAAAAATTGGTAACCTTAAGGCAGAAGTGATGAAAGGAGTGCAAGGCATGTAAGGTCCTAGAAGAGAATTCCAAACAGTCCAAAAAATATCCAGCCAAAGAACAAAATTTATTGAATATTTTTGATGTGCTACTTGACCAGTGCAGCTTCACATACAACAGTTCTCAAAAAAAATTTTTAAATGTTAATGATAAAATATGATATTAATCTGACTTAAACTTCCCAAAGAGAGATTTTAAATCATTGAAACTTTCCATGGTAGTTTCAAAATATCCAGATTGGGAACTAGGATTGTATAATAGAAGAGAACTGTATTAGGATTTAGACAGCCATGAGTTCAAGCCCTGGGTCCCTTTTTAAAGTTATCTGTGACCAACTACATTCACTAATAGTATTCTCACTTAATTGGATACATCACACTCTTCAATCTCTTTTTGTAATACGTGACACAAAGAAATTTCTCTTTTTTCTGTGTTTTTTTAAAAATAGTTTTATTGTGAGTTGAGTGAAGGTTTACAGAGCACATCATCAGTTTTACATTAAGCAAATCATACACTTTATTTCAATCCCCTCTATGTATCGCCAGTTAACAGTATTTACCTCTATTCATTTGAACTCTTGTACTCCTTATATCTTCTGGAACCTTGTATCTTCTGAAACCTTCATCTTTCTGTTGCCAAACTTCCTCTTGCTGTATACTGTCTTCCACATCAATCAAGCTTACATGTATCCAACCTTTAGCCAGTGCATGATCTTTAGTATCACTCAATTTTTAAAGTTTTTTTTTTCTAATTCTCTTTGTGCTGTTCTTTTTGGTGTGGCACTGTAGGATTAGCACTGGACCACAAACCACAAGGTTGGCAATTCAAATCCTCCATGTACTCCTCTGAAACCCTATACAGGATTGCTGAGTCAGAACAGACTTGAAGGCACTTAACAACAACAAATTTCTTTCACAATTCACTATTAACACTTTTATTTGTTGTTGTTTATTGCCATTGAGTTGGTTTTGACTCATAGCGTCTTTGTATAGAGTTTCTGAGGAGCAGCTGGTGAACTTGAAACAGCAATCTTTTGTTTCAAACTGACATTGCATTCTAGTATGTTAGCCTACTGAAACATTGTGAGATATATTGTCAGAAAATAAAAACATTATGAATAGTAATACAATATTGTCAGATACAGTGCTGAAAGATGAGCCACTCAGGCTGGAAGGCACTCAAGAAACTACTGAGGAAGAGCTGTCTCCCCAAAGTATGTGAATACAGTAAAGCTTTCAAGACTTTCATTTGCTGATGAGACACAACTTAAAAAGAGGAAAAACAGCTGTAAACATCCATTAATAATAGGAACATGGAAGATCAGTTAATACCACCATTTTTCAAGTTTATGCACCCACCACTAAAGACAGTGATGATGAAATTGAAGAATTTCCAGCATGAAAAGGACTTGTCTGTCAGTTTGTCGTACTGTGGTAGCTTGTGTGTTGCTGTGATTCAGCAACAATAGGCTCAAGCATAAAAACTATTATGAGGATTGCACAGAACTCGGCAGTATTTCATTCTGTGTTGCATAGGGTTTCTATGATTTAAAATCAACTAGAAGGTACCTAACTACAACAACATACCTCCCCCAAGATTTTTGATCTGTAAAACTCAATACCTTTTTGAAAGAGGCTCTCTCAGCACTAAGAGGATCATCATGTCACTGGTGGTTATTGTCAGATTTCTTTGGTTTGTATGGTAAGTTTCTGGTTACTTTTACTTTGGATTATTGTCTTAATCAGCTACATAGACACCTGATAGTTTAGGACAGTTAGGTTCCCTGACAGTTCCATGTTTCTTTAGGAGGGATACCTTAGCATATTACCTCTAAGCTAAAGGGCATCTCACAGGAGATTATTAATTACCAACTCTGCCAGAAAGTTTTGGTCAAACTCTAGAGGAAGTGGAGAGAGTTGTGCCCACCACATACTTAACTGTATTTGGAAATTCTTTTCCTCTCTCAGATAGTAAAGTTTTCATGAGACAGAAGATAGTTTTAAAGCCTGCCTTTGAAGTCTCACCATAATTGATCCTTTTATATATAACTCATATTCTAAAACAAAATTTCTTTATATGCAAATATCCTCCCTCTGTGCGATTTCAAAGTTACCTTCTTATACTTAATCTCTCAGGCATTCTACCACTTGTTTGTCAGTTTGTTGTATTGTGGTGGCTTGTGAATTGCTGTGATTCTGAAAGCTATGCCACTGGTATTTTAAATACCAGCAGGATCACCCATGGTGGACAGGTTTTAGCTGAGCTTCTAGATGAAGAGAGACTACGAAGAAGAGACAACTACTTCTGAATATTTAGTCACTGAAGACCTTATGAATAACAGTGGAACACTGTCAGCACCAGAATATTGAATATTGAAACATGAAAACCATCAGCATATTGTCAGATATATGCCAGAAAATGAGCCCCTCAGGTTGGAAGGCATTCAAAATATAGCTGGGGAAGAGTTTTTCCTCACAGTAGAGTTGACTGTGATACCACGAATGGAGTAAACACCTTGGGACTTCATTTGCTAATGAAGAGAAACAACTGTAAACATCATGTTTGGTAAAGTGGAGGGCCAGAAAAGAAGAGGAAGACCCCAAACAGGATGGATTGGCACCATGGCTGCAGCAATGGACTCAAGCATAGTAATGATTGTGAGATTGCTGCATGACCAGAAAGTATTTTGTTCTGTTTTGCATAGGGTCGATCTGAGTCGGTGTCAACTTGATGGTACCTAACAACAACTCAAGGATTAGTATATGTTTTCAAGATTAATTGTTGACTACTGTCTAATTTAGGTAGTTTGGTATATAAGATGTGTTAATTTTTCACCAGTTACCATAGTAGTAACAAATGTGGAAATTAGGGTAGAGTTTAGGGAAAGTGTTTGGTTTAGTACATTGAGGACAGCCAGGACTTTAAATGAAAGTACCGTGTTCAAACTGAAGCCAGACAAAATAGAGCCTACTGCTACTGAGGTATTTCTGGTTCATAGAGATACTGTAGAACTGCCCCATAGGGTTTCCAAGTCTGTTACCTTTATGGAAGCAAACTACCATATCTTTCTCCCATGGAATGGCTAGTGGGTTCAAACTGCCAATCTTTTGGTTAATAACCAAGTGCTTAACCACTGAACACAAAAATCACTCCTTTACTGGATACAATAATAAATTGAGATTTTCTTTCCTTTTTTAAAAAGAATGAAAGCTCATGTTGTTTGGCAAGTGCCATTGAATCAGTTCCGACACATAGCAGCCCTGTTTAGGGTTTTCAAGGTGTGGCTAGTACGCTTGAACCATCAACCTTGTGTTTCAAACTGACCTTACAGTCCAGTACCAGTTAAGGCAGCAATGAAGCTGTGAGCTACCATGTTCAATAGACTCCTGTGAACCCAGGTGGAGACCTGGTTGGCCAGCAGTATGGCAAAACCTGGGGACTCTTGGGCCCAGAGTCAGTGACATAGCCACAGAGAACTAGAGTGGAGAGTGAAGTATCCAGCTGATAAGAAGAGAGGGCATATACACAAGAACACCCACACTTGCAGATAACACCCATTTGACCTGGTTGCAATGGCTGGATGATCAGAACTCAACTAGAAGAAGAAAGAAGGTGAAAAAAAGAGTAATCTGATACAATTTGATGAACTTGACCTACACCTGTGGATGCAGTAGCTCAAAAGAGGGAACAAATCTTTACAGCAAGAATCATTCCCACCCCCTCGATATACAGGGTAGACAGGGATGGACAACTTGGACATTGGCTACCCAAAGTGGGGGGCTACAAAGGTAAGATGTGACTGGCTTACAAGTTTTCAAGAGGGAGCCTAGATCCAGATGGCGAGAAAGAAGGTAGAATCTCCACTGAGTAGTATCCAATCTGTCTGTGTGGGGCTGGTGAAAGGAGAAGTGGATAGCACTCATGTGGCACAATAGTGAATAATTGCTCTCAGGACTGACTGTGAGGGTTGAAAATGTAAAGGTAGACATTTTATAGGAAAAGGAGGGGAGTGATTGATTTTGCAGTCTAGGAACGGAGGTTCCTGGGACCATCAAGGGAGAAGAGCAGAGTGTGGGACCCTACCCAGAGAGATAGTGATGCCAGAGATGGAGGCAGAGACGATGTTGTGGAGAGATGGAGTGTTTGGGTGCTTTAGACACAGAGAGGGAGAGGGGCTGTGTGCTGACGACCAGGGGGCAGGCTGGCAGTGTATACCCTTTGGTTGGTTGATGATGCATGGAGGGGATTGTAACCACGGCAATGAAACAACATACGATAGGATAAATGTAAAGCTAATGCTCTCCCATGTAAACTATCACACAATTCACAATCAAACATTTTTAAAAAATCTGTTTTGATTCATGGTGATCTTCTATAGGGTTTCCAAGGATTGTTGTGGGGTTTGAACTGCTGACCTTGCAGTTAGCAGCCTCGTGCTTATCCTACAGTACCTCACCAGGAAAATATTAATTAATTTATGTAAAGGTAATGGGTATGAGTTGGCTTTTGAGGATAAGTAATGGACTATGAACCACAAGATCGGTGTTTTGAGCCCACCAGACATTCTGTAGAGAACAATGAGGCTTTCTGCTCCTGTAAAGATTTACAGCATCAGAAAACCTATTTAAGGTTACTATGAGTCAGGATCAACTCAATGGCACTTCATGACAACCTAAGGTAATCTACATTGTCTTTTAGAAGGAGTTCTTATCAATTACTTGAGGAGCCATGGAGCGTTTAGCTGTTAACCAGAAGATTGGTGGTCTGAATCCACCATCCACTCAGAAGAGGAAAGATACAGCAGTTTGCTGTATGGGTGTTATGAGTTAAAATTGACTCAATGGATGGCATTGTGATTTTGTGTGTGCTAATTGCATGTGTAGTTGATTAATTTATCTTTTAACAGTTCTTCAGGACAAGGGCTTTTCTCTTCTTCTTTGAATGTATTTTTTAATACCTTGTGCATCTATAAGACTACAATTACAACCAGAAAAGAAACATGCTCACTTATATATAATTTTTTAAGAAGATGAATACAGATTGGATTCTAATTAGAATCCTATTTATAGAGTAAGTGAACAATGTGGGTATTCTTTGTTTGGTGATGCAGGACTACACCTTGGTTGTCATTACTTTGGGGAGGAGGGACTGGGTAAAGATGTGTTGTGGTGGTTGATGGTGGTTATGTGCCATGTCAAAAAAACAAAAATCCTCACCACTGGACCAATAAACAACATTCTTATCAATGGAGAAAAGATTGACGTTGTCAAGGACTTCATTCTTCTTGGATCAACTATGAACATTCTCGGAAGCAGCAGTCAAGAGATCAGATGACGTATTGCATTAGGCAAATCTGCTGCACAGGAACTTTTTAAAGTGTTGAAGAGCAGAGATGTCAGCTTGAGGACTAAAGTGCACCTGACCCAAGCCATGGTGTTTTCAATAACCTCATATGGATGCGAAAGCTGGACAGTGAATAAGGAAGATCGTAGAAGAATTGATGCCTTTGAATTGTGATGTTGGAGGAGAATACTAAAAGTGCCACGGACTGCCAAAAGAACCAATAGATCTGCTTTGGAAGAAGTGCAGCCAGAGTGCTCCTTGGAGGCCAAGATGGCTAAACTTCGTCTCATACTTTGAACATATTGTCAGAAGGGAACAGTTGCTGGAGCAGGCTATCATGATTGGTAAAATGGAGGATCGGAGAAAAAGAGGAAGACCCCAATGAGATGGATCAGCCAGGTGGCATCATTGATGGCGTCAAGTGTGGCAGCGGTAGTGAGGTTGGCCCAGGATTGGACATTGTTTCGTTCTGCTGTGCATGGGGTCACTATGAGTCAGTTCCAACTCGATGGCACCTGACAACAATAACAAATGTGCCATGGAGTCGGTTCCGATTCTTAGCAAGCAACCCTGTATAGGGTTTCTGAGGCTGAAAATTATTACAGGAGCAGAAAGCTTTAATTTTTTCCCGTAGAATGGCTGGTAGCTTCAAACTACTGACCTTAAGGTTGGCAACCCGACTCATAACCACTACACTGAGCACCTCTAAGTATCACTTGATCAAAAGCCAGTGTCACACTATTTGTCTAGGGTGGGAGTGAGAGATATTCCATGAGTGAAGCTAGTAGAGTTCATTTTACCTCTTACTGTTGTTTGTTTTCTGATCTTCAAAAAAAAATCTGTCCAGATTTTTGCAGGTGTGTGGTTGCAGAACCAGGGACTTGGAATTAACAAACCTGTCTCGATTCTATTGGGAATTTCTTCTTCAAAATGTTCCCAGAACATTCCCTACTCACTTGTCTAGAGCACCAAGGGAGCTACAAGTTTCAAATTTCAGAAATGACTAGATATCACAAAGTTGGTCTTCTTTATTAAGTAAGTTCTGAAACATTAAGCGAATATTGTTATCGCATTAAAGGATAATTAAAAACTGTTGGTGCTCCTTTTGTATTGGTGGTTTTGTTTTCATGCTGGTTTTTTCCCAAATGAATTCAAATGGACATCTTTTCACATGATACATTTATAAGTGTATCTTTTATATCAGTAAATCAAGGAAAATCAAAGAATGGTTTGCAAACAGGTTGCAGGGCAGATGGATGGTGGATATCTAAAGCCTTCCTTGAGCTGCTAATGTTCTAATTAGCCAGTTAATTATCCCTGTTTTCCAAATGGAGAACATATAGTGGCATTTTAAGCTCTCTATACAGAAAAACTTGAAAGAGACAGAAACTGGGCAAGGCAGAAACCAGTGAAACAAGGAAAACTCGAATATTTTAGCAATATATTGCTATTGCTATTGCTCACGAATAGCAGTGGAAAAGTGCCATGACTGCACCCTGTGAAAGGCAGAACACCTGCAAGACCTGGAAATACAAGGCAAATCTGTCCAGTTCCAGTTCTCACAGGTTCAGTATAATCAACAGAGACTTATTTTACAACTAAGTAATAGATAGTTTCCTTAGGTTTTGCTGCATATACAAATCTTGTTGATTTGTGAATCTGAGATTTTTCAATAAATTTCTAAGCAGTGTGATTGAACTAAGTTTAATTCTACTCTTTATTGCACTTGATTGTCTGCTTGAATGTAGGTGGAAAATTTTAATTCTGTGCTTCTGACTGGAAATTGCATGGTGGGAATGAACTTATAATAACAGGTAAATAAATTTGACCAAGACATTCAGTAAACACCTCTCAAATAACTAAAACAATTTGAATGTCTTGTTTGAAATGTGTGGACATCTATTTTAGGTATTAATGAAATCCTTTGCTCTTCAGTGTTATATCATCTAATTTTAACTAAACCTGAGAGGAAAGTTCAAAAATAAGTGTGGTGCTGCTTTTCAAATTAGCAAGACTTGGAATGCAATGAACCTAGTCACAAACTTGTCATAATAGTTAGGATTACCATTTAAAGGATGTTCATTTCGTAGACTGATGATATGCAACCACTTAGGACCAAATAGCCTGTGGACAAATTTGATTAATGATTTCACATGGTGTAGTTTGTTTGAAAGATGAATTCTTTATTGTTGTTGCTTTGTTTTAGTTTATCTACAACAATCCTGCTCTCTTTCTCTTATTACCTTTCTCCATCTGTAGGCTTCCTTTTTCTTCTTTCAAAGCTTGATTACCTACACTCTCTTTTTTTATCATCAATATAAAGAGATGATAGAATGGAGACATATTTAATTTTAAAAAAAGTGTCATAATAGCATAACTTTCATTTAGCATTTTAATTACATTTATTCATGTGATCACAAGACCACTGGTGGCACAGTGGGTTACATGTTGTACATGTACCACAAGATCAGAGTTTGACCCCCTCAGGAACTCTGCAGAAGAAAGATGAGGTTATCTGCTCCCCTCAAGATTTACAGCATCAGAAACCTGATGGGGCAGTTGTACTCTGTCCCTTGTTGTCACTATGAGTTGGAATCAACTGGATGGCAGTGGGTGGGGAATAGTAATACATACTTATTTTTAAAAGCTACAATCTTAAATTTTAATTTTTTTCTATTATTTTTCCCACTGAAACCCAGTAACTTAGGATCAATGAGTTAAAAATATTTATGATTTCAAATATTTATACCATTTATGCATTAATGATCTCTGTATATTAAATATAGGTTGTCTTTTTCATTTTATCCTAAATTGAGGAAGAAGTTGCTTATTGAATCCAAAATAAGATGTAAGTTTAAAGGCTAAGCAGATAATTGGATGCAAGATGTAAAGCCAAAATGGAGCATGATTTAGGGAATCAGTAAAGAAAATATTTAGGATTAATGGGTGGAAAAATAGGAGGTGATCTGCAGTAACTTTAGAGAATATGGCAACACCACTTCATTGTATTAGGGAGAGTTCGATTCATTTAAAGATCCTAGAAATGAGCAGAAGCCATGTTTTCCAAATTCATTTGTAGGGGAGGTAGGATTAAGGAGTAAGGATTATGATTAGGAATATAACTAGGTCTAGGCTAAATTTAAAACTTTATGAAGTATTAGGTTTATAGTTAGAATTATAGTTAGTGTTAAGGGTTGGGATAGGATTTGTGCTATGGCTAGGCATTAGGCTTGGTCTAGTTTTAGGATTATGATTAGGTTTATTTTTGCTTCTTTATTTTCTTGAAATCTATTTGATTTCCTCTTCATTTGGAAGTTCTATAACTACATGATTCACTCTTTCTTCTTTTTACATTTTTCATTGTTGTTGCAAATTAATATCTTTGGTTCCTTATTTTCAGTCTTCTAGGTAGAACCAGAGGTTTCAGAAGAGGATGTGGAATGAGGGATATCATTGAAGCTGATGTCTGATGGATCTTAGCTGAAAGCAGAGAATACCAGAAAGATGTTTACCTGTGTTTTATTGACTATGCAAAGGCCTTTGATTGTGTGGATCATGACAAGCTAGGGACAACATTGTGAAGTATGAGCATTCTGGAACACTTAATTGTGCTCATGTGGAACTTGTACATAGCCCAAGAGGCAGTTGTTCAAAGAGAACATGGAAACATTGAATGGTTTAAAATTAGGAAAGATGTGCAACAGGGTTTTATTCTTTCACCATACTTATTCAACCTATATGCTGAGCAAATAATCTGAGCATATAATATAACCCAGCTGAGAAGCTGGATTATATGAAGAAAAACATGACATCAGGATTGAAGGAAGACTCATTAACAACCTGCGATATGCAGATGATACAACCTTGCTTGCTGAAAATGAAGAGGACTTAAAATACTTACTGATGAAGATCAAAGACCACAACCTTCAGTATGGATTGCATCTCAATGTAAAGAAAACAAATCCTCACGACTGGACCAAAAACAACATTCTTATCAACAGAGAAAAGATTGAAGGTGGCAAAAACTTCATTCTTATTGGAACAATAATCAACATTCACGGAAGCAGTAGCCAAGAAATCCAACGACGTATTGCATTAGGTAAATCTGCTGCACAAGACTTTTTTAAAGTGTTGAAGAGCACAGATGTCAGCTTGAGGACTAAGGTGTGCCTGCTCCAAGCCATGGTATTTTCAATAACCTCATATGCATGTGAAAGTTGGGCAGTAAATAAGGAAGATGACAGATTAATTGATGCATTTGAGTTATGGTGTTGGAGGAGAACATTGAAAGTACATGGGCTGCCAAAAGAACAAACAGATCTGTGTTGGAAGAAGTACAGCCAGAGTGCTTCTTGGAGGCCAGGATGGCCAGACTTCATCTCTCATACTTTGGACATATTTTCAGGAGGGAACAGTCATTGGAGAAGGATATCATGTTTTGTAAAGTGGAGGGTCAGAGAAAAAAAAGGAAGATCCCCATCGAGATGGACTGACAAAATGTCAGCATCAATAGTCTCAAGTGTGGCAACAATTGTGAGGTTAACCCAGGACTGGGCAGTGTTTAGTTCTGTTGTGCACAGGGTTGCTATGAGTCAGTACCGACTCATAGCTTGTAACAACAACAACAACAACAACAACAACAACAACAACAACAACAACATATCTTTATGGGAGCAGAAAGCCTCATCTTTCTCCAGTGGAGTCACAGGAAGTTTCAAACTACTGTCCATGAGATTAACACCCTAATTCAAAACCACTATACTACTAGAGCTCTAGCTGATGAATAATGAGAAATTTGTCTTCAAGCTCACTAATTAGACCTTCCATTGATTGAATTCTACTTCTTTGCCCTTTTGATGTATTATTTGTTTCTGAAATCTTAACATCAATCTTCTTGATTTCTATTTGTGTTTAAAATGGTTTCTAAATTTTCATTTACTTTTCCCATTTGTTCTTGTATTGTTTTCCTGAGTGCTAAAGTTTTGTGTGTGTTTTCCTTGATCCCATCTGCCACATTCTTCATCTTTCTCTCCATAAAATGAAGATATGTAAATATCATCCTTTGAAATTCCTTATCAGTTAGCTGTATTATGTTTTCCTACTCTGAATTTTGGTTGCTTGTTGAAGCCACTCTTTTTTGTTTCATCCTAAAAATAAAATTTTATGTTTTCTTCCAAGACATTGTGATGTTTTTATATATATATTTAATTGATGATTGTATGTTGGTGTTTGTTTAGGCATTCATCTCCTCTCTCTCACTAGGTGTGATAGAGAATGGAATTGTATGCAGTTCTCTGTTCACTGTGTAGCATAGTTCAGGCATATTTGTCGTATATTGGCTGCTGGTTATCATTGATCAGATGATACAGGAATGGTTAGTGGTGCGTTCTTAGTGGTTAGAGACTCAGCAGGTCTGAATTTGATTGGGTGGTATGGGCACAATTTTCTGCCCCTCAAAACAAAACAAAGATCTAAAAGAGATGAAATACATGCGCCTCTATATGAAGAGGTAGTATGCTCAGCACTTGATCCCAGGCAGAAAGAAACTGAGAAGGAGGAGGTGCCACTGGCCATAGGGTGGACAAGGACAGGGGCTGACCATACCCCTGGCCACCAGGGGAGTTCAGGGATCAAGAGAGAACTGTGCTCTCCTGATTGGTAAGGTTCAGTGAATATCTTGTGTCCCTGGGCTGCTGTGTTGATTGACATATGCCTGAAAAAGCTCAAGAAGGCCACACCCCACCAGACCAGCTAAAATCCCAGCTGTCTGTCTCCTCTCTTGCCACTCCAGATAAACTTTCTCTCTTAGTAAGTACTCAATTCACTTCTATTTTTTTGCTTTGAAGCTCAGGGTTCCAGGATCACCATCTGAATCTGTTTCATTTAGTCCCTTATGCCTGTGTAGCACATCTGCCTACTCTGCCATCTTGTCCTTTGTTAGTCACAAAACCCTTTCATTGAATGATATCATGATCAAATAATATTAATATGAAATAGTGAACATATGACAGTGATTGTGATAGAGATAGAAGCACTGACTTTTGGCCTCATATGAAGGTGACCTCTGAGGGAATCTCTGACTTTATAGAGCACAGTTTAAAAGCCATTGTGTTAGTCACACATTGTGATTCTGCTTTTAAAATAAATCAATGTAAATAATTTTGGTTGTAACTCATTGGCATGTCCTTTATGCAAGTGTGGTTAAACATTAGGGACAGGGATTTTGATAGACACAACTTTATAACTGTGTGTAGATCATCTTTAGGAAATGCGATAACTTTCCAGTGCCATGGTGCAGTGTGTGTTTCTGGGTTTTGCTTCAGAGCTAACTGAATAGATCATGAGGAAAGCAGAAAAGTGCTTATGCTTAAATCTCAGGTACAACAGAATGAAATCTGCATGGTACTGGGCCATCCTCACAATCATTTCTGTGCTTGATACCATTTTTGCAGTCACTCTGTCAATCCACATAATTGATGTCCTCCAGGAGCAGGCTTCTCCTGATAACAGACATATTCGTTACTCTTTACCAAGACCTAATTGAAATGCATCAGTTCTTCTTTGATAGTCCTTATTCACTGTCCAGCTTTCCCATGCAAATGAAGTGATTAAAAATACCTTGGCTTGGTTCAGGCACAACTAAGTCCTCAAAGTAACATTTTTGCTTTTTCACACTTTAAAATGGTCTTTTGCATAATGTAATACTTCGTTTGATTTCTTGAGTGCTGCATTCCTGAGGGCCAATTATGGATCCAAGTAAAACGAAATCCTTCACAACTTCAATGTTTCCTTCATTTATCATTATGATGCTTACTGGTCCAGTTGTAAGGATTTTGTTTTCTTTATGCTGATGTGTAACCCTTACTGAAGGCTGTAGTCTTTGACCTTTACCAGTAAGTGCTTTAAGTCTTCATTGTTTTCAGCAAGCCAAGTTGTGTCATTTACATATAATAGGGTGCAATGCGTCTTTCTCTAGTACTGATGCCACACTATCTTAATATAGTCCAGCTTCTTGGATGATTTGCTCATCATACAGATTGAATAAATGTGGTGAAAGGATATAACCATACTGAACACCTTTCCTGATTTTAAAACAGTCTCCCCTTATTCTGTTTAAATGACTGCCTTTGGATCTATTTACAGGTTCTACATGAAGACAATTAAATCTATTGGAATTCCCATTCTTTGCAATGCTATCCACAACTTATTATGAGCCACTAAAATGCTTTTTTATAGTTGAGAAAACACAGGGAAACAAATGTCTTTTTGATGTTCTTTGTTTTTAGCCAAGATGGGTTTAATATCAACAATGATAACTCTTGTTAGACATCACCTTCAGAATCTGGCTTCAATTTCTGGCAGTTTCCCATTGAACATACTGCTGCAAATGTTTTTTAATTATCTTCAGAAAAAATTTACCATTGTGTATGATATAATTTCTGCATGTTGCCCAATCACCTGTCTTTGGAATGGATACAAATATGGATCTATTCCCATTGGTTGGTCAGGTCCAAATGTCTTGGTAGAGACAAGTTAGTTGAATGAGTTTGTGAAAGACTGCTAATTGGTACACTGTCAATTCATGGAGACTTTTTTTTTTCACAAATTCCTTCAGTGTAGTTAAGATTTATTCCTTCAATACCAGCAGTTCTTAACCATAAACTATCATGCAATCTCTAGCATTGCTTCAATCTCAAGACCATATTAACTACTGATTGCTGTTTCTAATTTTTGTATTCCAATTACCAATAATTATCAATGTATCTTGATTACATGTTTGATCAATTTCAAACTGAAGTAGTTGGTAGAATTCTTCAGTTTCATTATCACTGGCTTTAGTGGTTGGTAAGTAAATTTTTATAATAGTGGTGTTAATTGGTCTTCTTTGTTCTTCTTAGGTGGCCTCTAGTCATTTCTGACCCATAGCAACTTTATGTACTTTGTGTCATTTCACCATTCCTATTCAATCTGTGTACTGAGCAAATATTCTAAAAAGCTGGATTATATGAAGAACATGGCATTAAGATGGCAGAAAGACTCCTTAACAGCTTGTGATATGTAGATGACACAACCTTGCCTGTTGGGAGCAACTATTGAAGATCAAAAACAGCAACCTTCAATATGGACTGCACCTCATTGCTAACAAAATGAAAATCCTTACACCTGGACCAATAAATACAGAAAACATAGAAGTTGCCAAAATCTTCATCTTGCTTGGATATATAATCAACACTTACAGAAGCAGCAGTTAAGAAATCAAATGATATAGACCATTAGCAAATCTACTACAAAATTCCTCTTTAAAGTGTTGAAAAGCAAAGATCTCGCTTTGAGGATTACAACACACTTGACCGAAGCTATGGTATTTTCAATGACCTCATATGCAAATGAAAGGTATATGGTGAATAAGGAAGACCATAGAAGAATCCATGCATTTAAGTTATGGTATTGACAAAGAATATTGAAAGTACCAACCATATGATATCAGAAGAACAAACAAATCTGTCTTGGACAAAGAAACAATGAATGTGAGACTTTGTGGCTTATACTTTGGATCTGTTTTCTGAAAGGATTCATTACTGGTAGTGTGTCAGTGAAAAATAGAAAGACTCTCAACAAGGTGGATTGACACAGTGGCAGCAAGAATGAGTAAAAGTGTAACAATTGTGAGGATGGCACAGGACAGGTCAGTTTCTTTCTCTTATACATAGAGTCACTATGAGTTGTAACTGGATGTCACCTAACAACAACAACAAAAGACTATACACACACATATATACATCTATATAGATAGATAGATAGATATAGATATTTATTGTTGTTGTTGTTTTTAGGTGCCATCAAGTCAGTACCGACTCACAGAGACCTTATGCAGAGCGGAACAAAATACTGCCCTATCCTGGGCCAACCTTACTACTGTTGCCATGCTTGAGTCCATTGATGCTGCCTCTTGGCCAATCCATCTCATTGGAGGTCTTCTTCTTTTACTTTGACCCTCCACCTTAACAACATAATGTACTTCTCCAGTGACTGCTCCCTCCTGACAATATGTCCAAAGTATGAGAGACAAAGTTTGGCTATATTGGCCTCTAAGGAGCACTCTGGCTGCACTTCATCCAAAATGAATCTATTGGTTCTTTTGATAGCCCATGGCACTTTCAATATTCTTCAACACCATAACTCAAAACCATCAATTCTTCTACGGTCTTCCTTACTCACTGTACAGCTTTTGCATGCATATGAGATTATTGAAAATACCATGGCTTGGGTCAGGCTCACCTTAGTCCTCAAGCTGACATCTTTGTTCTTGTGCAGTAGATTTGTCTAATGCAGTATGTTGTTTGATTTCATGACTGTTGCTTCTGTGAATGCTGATAGTTGATCCAAGAAGAATGGAGTCCTTGACAACATCAGTCTTTTCTCTGTTGATAAGAATGTTGTTTATTGGTCCAGTGGTGAGGATTTTTGTTTTCTTTATATTGAGATGTAGTCCATACCAAAGGCTGTGGTCTTTGATCTTCATCAGTAAATATTTAAAGTCCTCTTTACTTTCAGCAAGCAAGGTTGTATCATCTGCATATTGCAGGTTGTTAATGAGTCTTCCTTCAATCCTGATG